>NW_023010080.1:29005-35083 GCF_902201215.1 Prunus dulcis
GAGAGAGAGCAGAAGTCTTAAGCCATTCATGTCTTTTGCTTGTGTTGTTACTGCTACAATTGGATGAGTTCAGAGATCATGTACTCAAGAAAGATGATCCCAAGTATATCTTTTATGTATGTCAGGTTGTGTGAAAGATCATGAACATATATAGAAAATCTAGCATTTTATGCAAAGAATAAAGGCATCAAGAACACAAAGGAGACGAGGGAAATTGCACACAATTGTAAGGCTGAATATTGGAATGAAATTGTTATTGTAGGAATTATATCAAAATGAGAGGAAACTATAATGTGAAGAAACTATAACTTTTTGTACTTTTTGTTTGGGAGATTCACTATTATACCCAATATAGGGGCCCGAATTATAAAAAACAAACCTACATGAAATGGATTCTAGAAACACACCCAAAGCCTATTTACAACATAACAAAGAAGTTTCGAACTTCCTATAACTTACAAAATTGCCATCCATTTTTTAAAACAAACCCAACCCCAAGACCTCATAAAAAAACCCCCTAAAAAAAACACTCAATACGACATCAAAGTAATGTAATAATCAAAATTAAATTCAATAGGGCCAGCTGTCATTTTTGTTATTTTGTTATTTTTTGGTTTGTTTATAGAAATTAAATGGTGTAAGGTTTATCTATATCACTAGTGCTAAGAATGAATATATAACTAAAGGGAGGGTATTCAATTGGGATTTTAAAAGACTATTTTGGGATAAATAAGTCTTATGGTATTCAATTAAGACATTTAAATAATCTTAACAATTCTTGTGGTATTCCATTAAGACTATTAGAGTTTTTTTAAAGAGAATGTCAAAATCTAGTGGTATTCAATCAAGACTTTAAACAAGTAACAAAATTTTTTATGGTATTCAAAAACTTTCTAATTTTGAAAGATTTTTTAATTGTGTGAGACTTTTAAGTGGGATGTATAAATACCAAACCCCATCTCAAATCCCACCCTAACCCATCAGACTTTTCACATGAGATTTTTTTTGTCTACCAGAGAAGATGAACAGACATGCATTGAGCTCTCCGTGAACAAGGTACTTCTTCCTTCAAATCATGTTGTGCTAATCTTCTTGCCTTGTTGTATATGTGTGGTTAATCTGCCGTTATATATACTAGTTGAGGATTTGACCCTAGGTCAAATAATTAAGCCAATGAATTTGGGAATTATTTGACTAAATTAGGGATTATTTGATTCTTACCCTAATTGGGGATTTGATTTTAATCAAGTACCTAATTAAATCAATCTCCCCAAATAGGGGAAGAATAATTCCTTTCAATCTGTGGAATTATTCTTCTGAAATCCTAGCTTTTGAGGCTCCTACAAATACATGACTACGCACAATGGTTGAGGTACGTCTAAACTTCCATATGAAACTTTGTAGAAATCCGCTCTCACAAACCCTAGCCGCCACACTCTTTCTTTCTCTCACACAAGGCTCCGGCCACCACACACGGCTCCAACCCCTCTCCCTTTGTTAGCTATTATTTTTCCTACGAACATTTGACCTAACTTAAGCATTGGACGGCCTTTGGACAACACCCCGGGTGTGTGGTCTTTTCACTCCATATTGTTTTGCAGGGAGAAAAAGAAGCGAAAAGAAAGAACGGATCTTGAGACGAATATTCTCTAAGGACGCGATGTTCTCGAATCCAAATCAAGGGAAATTTGTTTCCCCTCTCATTCATCAATCCGAAGTTATCAAGTCACTATGGTGAGAGGCCCTTCGAGAGGAACAACACGAGAACAACCACAACAGCCGACAAAAATTTCTCTAGGCACCCAAGCGCCATTTTCCTCTATGTCCAAAAAAAGGAAAAAAAAAAAAAACTTCTCCATGCTATACAGAGGAGAAAAAATGGAGAAAATAGCAGCCTAATTCGTCGCCGGCGTCAACCACCGCTGCCACCACTCACGACGCAGCGTCTTCCACCATGAACATGTTGAGATTTGGATTGTCAAGGGAGCTAGAGAGCAAAAGACTAAGAGAGAGCTTAAGCAAGAAGGAATCAAAATGGCTATGACCACTACTCCTCTGCTTTTCCGTTGCAGCAGAGAAAGCTCTATTCATACCCAAAATGTGTTCTTACATCAGCAATTACAATCTAACCGTTGTGAAGGTTAAGCCAATGTGAATATGACACATGGCATTACAAAGCTTTAGAACCGCTGAAATAAGAGAGATAATCCTAAGCCTTACACTTGGCATATGAGCTCAAGGTGCTCATCTAACAAATGACTTAAATAGACTGAATATAAACTGACTAAGTGATTATTAACTAATCAGAAATTAGCTAGGCAGTTTACATTTTAACACTCCCTTCTAAAGTGCTAGCTGATTTCACTCCAAGCATACTCCTCAAATAGCTAAACCTATCTTTGGGAAGTGCCTTGGTGAAAATGTCAGCAATTTGCTCTTCTCCTTTGCAGTAGAGCAGTTCAATCACTCCTTCTTGGATTGCTTCTTTGATGAAATACTGGATTTTTAGCCATTGCTATTGTTGAAGTGTTGTCATAGAACATAATTGTTGCAGCAGTCTGTTCTTCCCCAAAATCTTCAAGAACAAACTTGAGCCAAATGGCTTGTGATATAGCTTATGCTGCACTCACATACTCTGCTTCTGCTGTTGAAAGGGCCACACTATGTTGTTTGACTGATGCCCACGAAAATGCACCACTTCCAAATGAAAATGCATATCCGGAAGTGCTTTTCATATCTTCCTCATATCCACTCCAGTCACTATCACAATATCCTACTAAAAGTGCAGACTTCCTAGTCACATACTCAATTCCATAATCAATTGTGCCTTGTATGTACCTTAGAACTCTTTTGGCTACCCCATAGTGCATCTTAGAAGGATTGTGCATGAATCTTGCAAGTAGCTGAAAACATGATATCAGGTCTGGTTGCAGTTAGATATAGCAAGCTTCCTATAATTTTTCTGTACAAGCTTTCATCTGCTACTTTACTTCCATCCTCTCTTTGCAATTTATCAGTGGCAACTAATGGATTGCTCACTGATTTGCAATCCTTGAGTCCAAACTTATCTAGGAGAGTGAGTGCATATTTCTTTTGATGGATGAAAATGCTCCCTTCAGTTTATGTTACTCTCATACCAAGAAAATGATGGAGTAAACCCAAGTCAGACATTTCATACTTGCATATCATCTCAGCCTTGAATTCTTTCATCATTTCATCACTGCTTCTAGTATATACTATGTCATCTACGTAGATTGATACGATTAATGTTCCCACACCTTCCTTGGTTCTCACATAGAGAGTTGCTTCACTTGGACTTCTGTGAAAACCACACTGATATAAGTAAGTGTCGATTTCACTTTACCAGGCCTTTGGAGCCTGCTTTAGTCCATAGAGGGATTTTCTTAATCTGTACACCTTATCCTCAGCTCCTTTAATCACAAAGCCTTCAGGTTGATCCACATAGACTTCCTCTTCAAGAACACCATTTAAGAAAGCTGATTTGACATCCAATTGCCATAATTTCCAACCTTTCTGTGCAGCTAGTGCAATGATAGTTCTAATAGTGTCTAACCTTGCTACTGGAGCAAAGGTTTCATTGAAATCAATCCCTGGTTTTTGTGTGTAACCCTTGGCTACAAGTTTTGCCTTGTGTTTTTGAATGGAGCCATCAAGATTTAGTTTAGTTTTATATATCCACTTCACTCCCACAATTGGTTTGCTGCCTGGTCTATCAACCAATTTCCATGTGGAATTCTTCTCTATCATTGATATCTCTTCAGTCATAGCTTTGTTCCAAGCTTCATCTTTGGCTGCTTCATGGTAACTCTCTAGTTCAATAATGCTCAGATTACATTGAGCATAGACCTCACTTAAGTTCTTCCATTTTTGTGGAGTATGATCAAAAGTTTCAGAGATTGAAACTGATGAATCATGTGTAGCTGAGTCCACAGTGGTTTGCAGATCTTTAACCACTTATGATCTCTGAGGAGATTGAACAGACTGAAGCGATTCATTTGAATATGAATCAATTTCTGATATTCTTAAACTTTCTTCTTCATGCCATGGAATAGTCACTTGTACTTCTTCATTCAACTCCCAATTCCACATTGCTTTCTCATCAAAGATAATGCTCCTTGAGAGTTCAATCTTTTTAGTTTCTAGGTTAAAGACTCTATACCCTTTCTCACAAATCCCATATCCAAGAAATACTCCCTTCATTCCAGTTTCCTCTAGCTTGTGTCTTTTCTGAGAAGGAATATTGATATAGCACAGTGAACCAAATATTCTCAAGTGTTTGACACTTGGTTTTCTCCCACTGAACTTCTCGAATGGAGTTGTATTATCCAGAGCACTTGTTGGACTTCTATTTTGCAGGTATACAGCTGTATTGACAGCTTCTGCCCAAAATTTCAAAGGAATTTTCTTCTCATGCATCATTGTTCTTGCCATTTCCATCACAGTACGATTCTTTCTCTCTGCAACTCCATTCTGTTGCGGAGAGTAGGCTATAGTCAGTTGCCTTTCTAATCCCATCTCTTCACAAAACTTTGAAAATTCCAATGATGTATATTCTCCACCTCTATCACTTCTTAGCTTCTTTAATTGATAACCACTTTGCAGCTCAACCATGTTTTTGAACCTTTTGAATATATTGAATGCTTGAGACTTATGCTGTAAGAAAAACACCCAACACATTCTAGTGTGATCATCAATGAAGGTGAGAAAGTATCTATTCCCTCCAAGAGTGATAGTTTGCATTGGACCACAGATATCTAAGTGAATCAGCTCTAGTGGTTGTGAGGCTCTCTAAGCTTTTTCCTTATCAAATGAACTTCTGTGACTCTTGCCTATAGCACAACCTGAGCAAATCTTCTCAGGTTCTTGTAGCTTAGGTAGACCCTAAACCATGTCTTTCTCTTGTAAGAGCCTCAAACTAATGTAGTTTAGATGCCCAAATGTTCTGTGCCACAACTAAGATGGTTCTCCAAATGTTGCTCTATTTGCCATAGGAGGATTGACATATTTGAGATCTAAGGGAAAACATTTGTTCCCTTTCATTTGAACTCTTGCAATCAGCTCTTTCAACTGCTTATCTTCATAAATGTCAACCACATTATCACCAAACACCAACCAATGCCCATGTTCTATCATCTGTCCTACGCTCAACAGATTCTCATCCAAACCAAGTACAATCATGACTTCTCTAATGTATCTAGTAACACCTTGCACATCTATAGCCAAAGTACCTTTGCCTATTGATTGTACTAAATCACCAGTGCCCATCTTAACTTTACAGTTCACATTTCTATCTATATCAATAAGTAAGGACTCATGAGCAGTCATATGATTACTACAAGCACTATCCACATACCAAACATTCATATTTCTTCCAATAATAGCTGAATGACAAGCATAAAACATAGTAGCCGGTTCTGTTACCTGACTAGCCAAGTTTGCAAGTTTCTCAGTCTTATTTGATTGTTCACAGTCTTTAATTAGATGCCCAAAACGATTGCACCCATAGCACTATGGCTTTCCTTTAAACCAGCATTCTCCATAGTGAAGCTTATCACAATGCTTGCATTTCCCTTTTGCTTGATCTGATTTTTCCCCTGGTTCATGCTTTCCTCCTTGATTGCCACTATTTTGAGGTTTTGAATCCCATTTCTTACCCTTCGATTTCCAGCTCTTCTTTGATTTATTATTACCAAAACCAGAATTGGATTGTGATCCCTTTTGATTTATGCTCATGCTGCTGAAGGCTTTCTCAGTGGTGTTCTCAGCATGCCTATCAAGGCTTGAGCAAAACCCCTCAATGCAGCAATCACCTCTTGCACTTCAATCATTTCAATATCCTTAGTTTGTTCAATTACATAGCAGACAGGATCGAACTCCTTAGTCAGGCTTATAAGTAGTTTTTGAACTAACCTTCCTTTGGATAGGTCTTCCCCATATCCCTTCATCTGATTCACAAGCTCAAGTAGGCGAGTGAGATATCCAGACAAGGTCTCATCATCCCTCATCCTTGTATACTCAAAATCACGACGCAAACCCTGCAGTTTGATGGATCTGACC
>NW_023010080.1:39800-56622 GCF_902201215.1 Prunus dulcis
GAACTTTGTGCAAAGCTCCCACTTTCACTTCCCTATAAATAGGGAACAGTACCCAGGTAAAACCAGAAAACCATTCCCCTACTTTCACTGTTACTCTGCCAGAATTACTACCCGTAACTGACTTAGGCATCGGAGAGCCTTCGGCCGGCACCACATTGGTGTCCGAAGCTTAACGATTGCTTCTTCCACTTTATCTTCTGCAGGTTCCTCACCAACCCATTTCACCAAGGGCCTCAGCCCTCTTCCCTGCTGAAGACCTAGCACCCCTAATCACTAAGTTGGACTCAATAGTGGCCGGGCCATTTTGAGCATCAACACATATATTGGCAAAGTATAAAGATAGGTTTTGCTTTTTAATCTTTTTGTACTCAGAGTGAACAAGTTTGGTGAGAAGGAATGCCAAAGTAACGTGGAAATCCTAGAGCATAGACTATGAAATAATTGCCGGAGAATTTGCATTTGTCAAATGAATCTTTGATTCATATATTAACCAAGACTAATCATCGCCAAGTATCACTTATTTTCTGGTGTTTATAAGATGCCCATAATTTCTCCAATAATGCTATGTATAAATCACTCCTCTAAGAGTCCGTCTGGTAAAGTGTTTTAAAATCATTTTCAAAAAAAAAATGAAAAAAAAACGAATTTATACTTCTAAGATCCGAGAATGCGTCAGTTAGTTTAATTCAAAACATTTTTCAAGAACTAAACGAGAAAAAAAATATATATATGTCCTTCCAATTTCCCCAAAATGTCTATTAAGTCAAGATGTAAGTTTCTATCACAAATGGTTAATATAACACAAAATATCCATATTTGAAGAACCAACCAACTCCATTAATATTTAAAAAGAAAACAAAAAAGAGAAACCAAATGCAGAGACGTACCAACACAAACTCTCTAGTACACAGAAAGGAAAAAAAAGACACCACTTATATAACTTATAAGCTTGCACACGATCTAACGCATGGATCCATCCATCCAGTAGTAATTGGCTTACTAATTATGGCGGTTGCAAGACCTATCGGTGGGGTCCTTGCAACTTGGCGGTTGCAAGACTCTAAAAAAGACAAAAGAGCATTGGATTTCAATTTCTGCCTGGATAGCTGCTTTTGATCTGGACTGGACTGGGTATGTCTGTGCTAGATTGGACCATCAACACCTTCAACTATCAAGTTTCAGTTGTAAATCGATACCAACGTTCGAGTTTGGCAAAGCTTTAATCTATTTCAAGCCTTGTGAGGCTTTTTGAACAGGTGGAATTAGAGACTCTTCAGTCTGAAAGGGGTAGAAGTAGCTGGATCTGATGATTACTGAGCTGGAACTGCACTGTAGTCACTACAAGGAAAAACCTCTTTTGCGACGAAATTTTTAGCGACGCACAATATTTTGGTCGCCAAAAAGCGCATCAGCGACGAAATTTTCCCAGTTAGTCGCCAAAAAGTTCGTGATTTTTAGACATTCGTCTTGACTTGAGTCAACTAAATAGCGACTAATTTATCAGCTAAGGGCGACGAAAGTTTTTGGTGGTTAGGCAAGTACTTGGCGACCAAACATATATTTGGTCGCGATTGACTGAATTGGGTGAGCGCGAAACTCTAAATGTTGTGGCGACGAAAATATTGGGTCGTTGAGTTTTAATGTGTTGTCGCTAAGTTAGAATTGGCGCTTAAAAATTTTCGTGGGGTCGGCGACCATTTGTTTTTCGTCGCAGATCATTGTGCTTGCCATAAAACGATGTTGTTTTAAGTATGTTAGCAAATTGGCGACCAAATAGTTTTTGGGGCTAATCTAGAGAGTATAAATACAAAAAGTTCCCAACTCGTTATTTCTTTCTCAGACCCACTCTCCGCTGCTATCACATTGGTGAAGCAATCCTCCACTGACGTCGGCAGAGCAATCCTCCATCTCGCACGACTTTCCCTACCACGGTCAGGAATCGACGGCCATCTGAAAACTCCATCGCCGAAGTCCTCCTCAATGCATGTTTCAACGGAAAGCTTCTGGTGAGTCTACCTTGTCTCGCTTACCTTCATTTTCTTTTGAGCGCCGATTTTCAATTGTAGATTCCATTTGGTTGCTGAGAAAATAATCAAGGAAACTCGGAAATAGATACCCAGGAATTTAAATCGAAACTGAATTTCAGTGCTTGATTTTTCCTTTTTGATATCTTAAATGCTTGAACATTCAACAGTCCAAGTTTTCTGAATACAATGACTTTTCTTTTTCAAGTGGTTATTGTGGGTTTTATGTCAAATTTGAGTATGGTTTTGTGCCTGATATGAATGCCCTGTTTTGCATTTGATGTGGGTTCTGTGTCAAATTTGAGATGTTTCACTTGCACACGTACCCAGTTAATTCATTTTTTATGTTTTAATTATTTTCCAAGTCTTTAATGTTTGCTTGATACTTCTGGATTAAATCCGAATTTGTTTACTATCTGTTGGAAGAAAGAATATAACAATTCATTTATATAATTGAAGTAAAAAGTTAGAAGTTGGAAGTTGGTCATGTGGGTGTGTATTCGTTTCAAGGTTCCTTTGCCTTTGTCTGTGAGCATTTGTTTTTGTTATTATTATTGATTTTTTTTTTGCCAATGTAGCTTATTGAGTTCTCGTTATAGTTTAGATATAAGCTAGCTGCATAGTTGTCTCTATATTTTATATATAAGCTAGCTGCAGGGTCATCGTCCCATAGATTAACTCGTCAGTTTAGCACTTATTTTTCTATCCCTTAGTATCGGTGTCTAAGTGTAGTACCACTGAATTGGACAATAGAATTTAACTGATGGAGTATCATCCTTCAATGTTGGTTTGATTGTTTTGGAAATCCTTTTCAAGCTCTTCCAGCCACTTTTTTTTAAAAAAAATTTTTAAAATTTTTAATTTTTAACAAACCATTTTGGCTTTATGTGATGATCACTGGTATATTGAATTTTAAACAAGGTCATTCAATTAGCTTCAAGGGTAAATTTTTGTTAATTTGAAATGGTTTTTATAATTATTTAGGGTATATATGATTAAGAACTGTAAAAAATAATAATTTGTTCTGGAATTGAGATGAAGAGCCTAATTACTAATTTCAGATAATTCATATACTACATGAGAGACATGTGACCTTAAGCCTGACTTTATTCATTGTACATGTTATAACTGTATAAGGTGGATGTGTTGATTACAATATTACTTTGAACCATTTGGTTTTATGTTGAGACTTTTATCTTGGATATTTGGTGCACAGTGACGATTATAGTGATTTGGATTGAAGTGTTAGGTTGTCTTTTGTTTAGCCACTAAATGTTTCTTAATTATCTTCAAGTTACTATATGTTTTCCTTAATGTGTTTTAAGGGGTAAGGTCTGTAAGGTCTGTATATTGAAGAAATATCTTCGAGTTAAGGTTTGCATATGTCCTCCCCATGTAAATGAAATTGCATGTGCGTGTTATTTTCCTTCCCTATTGATAAAGCATGATGTTTAATCATTTTTTGATGAATAATTCATTTATCTAAAGCACGTTTGTGATGAGAATCGATGTCATTACAGTTGAAGTATGATGTTCAATCATTTATTTTTATTTTTTCAAGGAATGATCTAGTAGTATATTGTTGTATTCTCTCTTTGTTTATGTGTTTGTAAGTGTAGAATGACACTTACGAGGGCTGCTACCTTAAGCAACAATAACAATAAGAAGAAGAAAACTTTAACTCTACTACCACCACAGCCACTTGAGCAACCATGTCGGCTGCCACAACAACAATCAACTCAGCCACAAGAAGGTACTTCATCAGCCTCAGGAGGGGGTTCCCGCCAATAGGGTAACTGATACCATATTTTGTGCCCTTAATTTTTATACCTTTATTTTGTGCACTCTAGTTACTGATTTTTTGAATTTTTGTCGTCTAGATGAGGGAATGCATACTCAAACTTCTTCATAGATGAAGAACACTCGTGGCCGAACTGTGGGGCTGGCACTTGTGATGTTGTGAAAAAGAGGAAGAGTTTGATTCCAATACGGATGGATCCATCCCAGAAATTGATGGCGACTATTGAAGCTTAGAAACTGTTCGTCTCCGAGATTGGGTTAATCACTTGCAATAAATCTCCATTGAATGTTTTAGGTATGAAAAAAGTGAGCTTCGAGACGAAGAAATATATGGCATTGGGATTGCAGGTAATCTTATATTCTTCTTTGATTATAATTTAATTTTGTTCATTTAGCCCTCTTTTTATTTCAATTCTTCATTGTATTCTAGTGGGAACTGAAAAATTTGTCCTTCAATGTTTCTATTTGCATTGAAAATTATAACTAATACTTGTTTTGTTTATGGTTAATTGATATTAGTTTATGTTTGATGTGGACTTAACAGATCCGGATATATGGAAATTTATTACTAACCATATGCACTCAACTTATAAAGAATGGAAAGCAAAGCTCCACAGACACTATAAGCAATATGCTTCTGCCCCTGATCTTGCACGAGAAACACCTACCCCTGAAAAGATCTTTGGTACTCGAAGGACTCTAGAAGAGTGGCATTATTTGGTCGATACGTTGCACACAAATGAGCAATATCAGGTATCTAATGTATCATAACAGCTGCAATTTTCATTTTTTGGTTGGGAACTTATTCTAAGTATCAAATAGAAAAAAAGAAATAACAATTCATGTATTTAATCAAAACAGAAACGCTGCAAGACCAATGCCTAGAACAGAAAAAAGAAAGAGTTTGATCATACAGGGGGTCACGTCCTTTCCTAAAACATATGGAAGCTGCTAGAGAGGTTTATAATTTCTGGTCACTTTAAATCTTTCTTTATTTATTATATTGCAATAATTTCAAGTATTTCTCATTTTCTTTTTGTTGGGAAAATGTAGAAGGGTGAAAATCCTACATACATTAGCAATTGGAACAACATGCATATTCTTAAGGGTAAGAGCATGTGGATCAATGAGGCTGCTGAAATTAAAGGGGTAAGGAATACATAAACCTACTGACAATTAACTATTGACTTGCATAATCTGCAATCCAAAAAATCAACTGACTGGTCATGCAAGTTTTTGATGACCCATTATTTTAGATGCTAATTGTGTACTTTGGTTTTAGCATCATATAAAGGCTTTATCCATTGCAAATAGAACTAATTAATTAGAAACACAATGAAAATATGTGTCTGAGTTTTCTAAATTTTCCATGATCTTATATATTGATGACCAAAAGTGCATGCTAAGATTGTTTTGAAACAGAGCTGTTGCAGTTGTACTTCTCTTCCTCTTTGAAGGCCCAATTTCCAAACACCTATTAAATAAATTCAGTTCTAATAACCCGTTGTGCTCTTAGAAGTTAAAATTTAGGCCCAATTATGAGGGGGCCATGTTGCTGGGCAAATATTTATAATCCCTGTTTTTGGAAGTTTCTTGTTTGTATTGTTGTTGCTTTCAGGAGATGCAGAAAATAATCTTTATAAGATCTGTGAGTATTTTCAAACTTTCTGCAATTTGCATATCCAAAGAGATCTATTCCATTTTTATGTGCCTTTTCCTTTCATTATTTGCTTCAAGTTTTTTTTTTTTTTTCCTTTGTGACTGTTTGATTAGGATAATTGGCATTGCTAGTTTATGAACAAAATTGGTCGTACTGGCGTACCATTTACTTCATTCTTTTTATGCATTTATATATATTTACTTATCTTTATTTTGCTTCTTTTTGTAGAAGAAGATGAATGAAGAGTATGAGAAGGCCAAGCAACAAGTGGCAGAGAGTTCAGGAACTCCACTAGATCAAGTCACACTCCCTATCCCACAACAATTAGAGATCATGATTGTAGAACTTGGGGTTGCAAAGGGCAAGAGGATTCGAGGCTTGTGTTCTAGTCTTCGAATGGAGAGTTCGCATAGTGGTGGAGTTGCCTCCTCTTTTGCTACAGAGCAAAAGGTTGAGGAACTTGAAGGCACAGTTGGTGAGTTGAAAGGCACAGTAAGTGAGCTTCAGGGCATAGTGGGTAAACTTTTGGATGTCATTGAGTGGATGCGAACCCATGATGGTCGTTTACCCTCACATTTAGGTGTTCTGTCCCAGCATGTTGGTGATTCTCCTTGTGATGATGATCAAGGTAATAATGGTGGTTCACGTAATGTTTATGAGGATCTTGATGATATTGGAAATAGTCATTAAGTTGTGTGTACATCTACATACTTGATGGTTTTTGTATCTAGCCTACCTTGGGGGTTCTAGGGGCTTTTGTATCTAGCCACTTGTTGGTTTTTGTACCTAGCATACATTGACATGTGCTTAAACAGCTAGTATCTTTTGAATAGTAATTATGCTATTTCTATTAATTTCATCTATTTACTGTTTTTCAAAAACTTTGTGGAGTAAATAATATTCTGTTACAAAGCTTAAAATATAAATAATTATTTTTTAAAAAAAATAATACACTTTTTTGCGACAAATTAGTTTTCATCTCTCAATTGACAATACCAATATCTATAGTTTTGGCGACTAATCTATTTCGTCGCCCATTCTGAAAATAACCAAACCAACTAACATATGCGACAAATAAAGTACATCTTTCACGACCAAAAATTCGTCGCTGAAATGTTTAGGCGACCAAACATTTATTTCGTCGCCAAATAATTCCATGTTCGTGGGAATTTTTGGTATTTTGGTGGCAACTCCTTCTCTATAGGCGACCAACCGGGAGCTGTTTAGCGACGACAAGTTTGGTCGCTAAAATATTTCAGCGACGAAATTTTGTTTCGTCGCACGGTCCTTTTAGCCACGAGCTTTGAACGACGACCTTGGCGACCAAAAATATTCGTCGCTATTTATCTTTGGCGACGAAATTTGGTGTTATAGCGACCATCTTGTTTCGTCGCTAAAAGGGATTTTCCTTGTAGTGGAACCAGAGCTTTCTCGCCGTCGCGCCACCGCCTCCGCCGCCTCCGCCGCCCAAACTCGGTGATTGAGGTATGGTTTCTCATCCTTTTTACGAGTTCTAGCTGATGGTTCTATAGGTTTGGATCGATTTTGGGTGTAGAAAACCGATTAGGAAAACCTAGGTTTTGGGCCGAATTTCAAAATGATATTCCGGCCAGTTGCCGCCCGAATTGAGCCTTCTCGTAGTTGAAGAAAGTGATCCTGACCTCGAGTAGAAGCTAGGGTAGGAAGGGTGAGCTCGGGTGTGGAGTTTTTCCGTTTTCGGAATTACTCTACACACCCACGCGCTGCCGGCGCGTGTGGCGGCGCTTGGGCGAGTCTGGTGAGGACGTAAATTAACCCGATGAGATCCTTAGGTTGTCACGAGCTCGTAGGATTTCGCGGATCTCAATTCGGACATCGTTTGACTATCGAACGGATATCGCCTATCGGGCGTTATCCGGGTTCGATACGTTGGGACCGTCGGATGGTCCCAAATGTAATATATGTTAATCTGGGTAATTCCAGGATCGTGTAGGAATTCACGGATCGTGAATCGGAGCCCCGGATGTTCCGATTCAATAATTTAAAGTTTATATTTTATATTAATCGTTAGATCGTACGATCGTGAGCGATCCGACCGTCCGATCTGAACCAAACTTGCAGGACGAGTGTCCTATACCTTATAGAACCCATAGGGACTTTCGGATCGGAGTTTGGAGGTCGTGGTCCACAGGGGGATTATCGGGTGCTAGACTATTATTGGGGTTTACGCAATATTAGTATTAAATTATAATGATATATATATATATATATGTTTGTACAAGGGTACAAAAGAGTCTAGAATGTTAGTTGGAGTGCTATACGCACTACCTTAGGTACCTCCCTGGATCTTGGTTTCACTACAAGCACCACCAAGTGAAAGTCAGGTCTCACGTGGCGTAGGTTATCCGGCGTTGAGACAGACCCCATACGTGGCGTTGGTTGTACCGGCGTATGGGGGGGATATTGTGATATTGTGTTGAGGTCGCACGTGGCGTAGGTTATCCGGCGTGTCAACAGGCCCCATACGTGGCGTATGGGGAGATTTATGATATAATGTTGAGGTCCCACGTGGCGTAGGTTATCCGGCGTTGGGACAGGCCCTATACGTGGCGTTGGTTGTACCGGCGTATGGGGAGATTGTGAGATACTGTGTTGAGGTCGCACGTGGCGTAGGTTATCCGGCGTGTCGACAGGCCCCATACGTGGCGTTGGTTGTACCGGCGTATGGGGAGATTTGTGATATGATGTTGAGGTCCCACGTGGCGTAGGTTATCCGGCGTTGGGACAGGCCCCATGCGTGGCGTTGGTTGTACCGGCGTATGGGGAGATATGTGATAGTATGGCATGGTCGCACGTGGCGTAGGTTATCCGGCGTGTTGACAGACCTCATACGTGGCGTTGGTTGTACCGGCGTATGGGGAGATTTGTGATATGATGTTGAGGTCCCGCGTGGCGTAGGTTATCCGGCGTTGGGACAAGCCCCATACGTGGCGTTGGTTGTACCAGCGTATGGGGAGTTATGTGATATGACGTGCAGGTCTCGCGTGGCGTAGGTTATTCGACGTGGAGACAGACCTCATACGTGGCGTTGGTTGTACCGGCGTATGGGGAGATTATGGGGAATACAGAGAAATGAAATGAGGTATCGCCTAAGTGCGGAATTAGGTTTTATGAGAGAACTACGTGTGGCTTGATCCCTCAAGGAGGGTACGTAGGCAGCCTAAGGTCATTAGGTGCAGCCGCAGACTAAATATTAGTCATAATTTGTATTCGAATTGTTTGGTAGTTGGTTGAGAATTAATGGAAGGCCGAAGGCCATTTGTGTGAATTGCATGAAATTTTATTGTGCATGCTGTCAGTTGGAATTATTAAATGCGTTTTTATGCAGGTTGAGATTTTGGGAAATGTCCAATTTATAGGGGAGACTCTGCCGAAATTTCGGCAGAAAGTCTCGGTCTTTAGTAAGTGGGCCTGGCATCGGGGTGATGTCAGAAATTCCAAAGGGTTCGTCTCGGGTTTTGAGAAAATTCGGGGCGGGTCCTTTCAGCTAGGCTTGGGCTTGGGTGTATGAAGCCCGGCCCAGCCTATAGACCCTGCCCGATTAAGCCCAAAAAAGCCCGGCTAGGCCCGGCCACAAAAGCCCGGCCCTTTAGGCCAACATACATATATAATTATGTATAAATAAGAGTTTAGGTTTATGATTATATCACTTAAATCACATATATAATTTGTTTCATTTCATTTACTCTTCTTTACGCATTCCTAATTTATAATTGGATGATTAGCACATTAATTTGTGTCAATTATTAATTCAACAATTATATATATATAAGATGAACAACATATCACATCACCAAATATAATCATATCACGAAACATAATCGTACCACCACATATAATCATGCTTTTCTTGAACACATCACCAAATATTTGCATATTTATTCATACCATTCTTTAAAAAAATATTTTTTGATACTTAATATTTTTTAAAATGTATTACGATCTAATTACGTAGTAACCTCAAAAAGAATACTTTATTTTATTATTTTTGTGGAAAATCTTATAAGTTGTGTGACTTTATTGGGTGTTTTATGAATTTGGTTTGATGTGAAAATATTTGAATTAAGTGAGTTTAATCTCAAATTTGGACTAAAATGCCCTTATGATTAAGTTTATGATTTTTTTTTTTAATGAAGTTGGGCCCGTTTAGGCCCGGCCGGTTGGGCCTAGCCTAGCCTGGCCCGATGGGCTTTCTCAAACCCGGCTCATGAGGCGGGCTTGGGCTTTCAATTTTCTAAAAAAATCCAGCCTAACCCGGCCCAATGACGAGCCCTAGGGCAGATGAGCCTTGACAAAATCTATCATAATCTCGTACGCATTTATAGCCTTCAAATCCACACCATTTCTCCGCAGCTGAGGGAAGAACAGCAAATTGCCCGTCACAGCCAAAAAGACTATTGTCATCGAAACCACCGGGTGCAGCCGCCACCTGTCAGTCGCCGCCTTCTTTACCTCTATCTCAACCGCCATGAAAACGCCGTGTAGGACAAAGAACCACGTCACTTCCCACGTGGGAGACACACATGTGAGATAATAGTATATCGCCTCGTGCATTAAACCTGAGACCGCAAAAGTGGACATCACAGCCAAGAACCGGGACCACCGAGGCCCAAGTATACGCATAGATATACGGCCTACAGGTAGGGCTCGGTGAACTGCGGCTCGAGCTCAAATCCAAGTATAGCTCGAGCTGGGATGGCGCTCAAGGCCAGCACAAGTTCTATGCCAAGGTACATGTGGCAGCAGTACAGAGCCAAGATTATGTATAGGTGTAAATGTGGTCTATATTCATATGTCCTAATGACCAAAGCCAAAAGCAAGGCTTTTATGGCCAGCAAAATTGACTTATTGGGCACATTTGTGAGGGTTTGATCAATTGGGTTCACAGATTTCTTGGGTTTTGGGGTGGATTGGTGAGATGGGTTTTTGTTATTTTGATGGGTTAGAGGGTTTTGATCTGTGTTTTGGGGTGATTTTTTGAGGTGGGTTTTGTTTGATTTTAATGGGAAGGCAAGCTATGGAGATGAATTGAACAAGTGTTGGTGGGGTTGGGGATAAAGGGCCAAGGTTAAAGGAGAAGGGGAGGAGCTTGAAGATGCCAAGCCAAACCAGAAAGAAAGTTGTGGGCCCACAGAGATGGAATGAGTGGAGATTCAAGGGGAGGATGATGAAGACGTAGAAGATGGCGAGGAGAGAGATCAGCCAGATGATGCCCTTTGGGATTTTGGCTGCTATGTAGTAACAATAACATAGAGAGGTGTTGGTTAGGATCCATACCTTGATGAAGTTGTTGATTTCACCATCCATTTCTTGATTCCTTCTTCTTTTTTTGGTAGTCTCTCTCCCTTAGATTCTCTCAAAATACACCTAACTTTGGGCAATGTTTTGCCTTCGTTTAAATGTTAAACCTTGTTTTGTTTTTTTTTTTTTTTTTTTTTTTTAAGTTTTTAATCGGAAAATGTTGAACCTTGTTAGTTGGGCCTTAATTGCACTAGCATTGGTTCTTTGGGTGAAGAAACACTTGTGTAATAAGCAAAATTACATTATGTCATGTGTAATAACTTTTTCATTGGGTGGGTTGTTTTTCTTTTGTTGGTGGTATGTTTAATAATTACAGTTGACAGTTGAAACTCAGAGAAGTAAAAACGATTGCAAAGAATGTGTAACTCACAAGGGATTAACTTTCTAGCAAAATTTACTAGTAAAATTTATCGCATAGTGAAATTGAAAGATTTGACTAAACCAAACGATATAATCTGCTGTATACTTACTATTTTCATTTATCATCTCAATTGTTTAACTCATTATTTGTTATGAGCAATAAGCAAAACCAAAGGATTTAAGAAAATTGTCTTGATTTCTGAGCAATAAGCAAAAAACCACCTTCCTCTCTCACTTCAAAATGCCTCATCCAAACACAACGTTAGGGATTGTGATCATCTTGGCATTTTCAAATAAAAGTAACACGGCTTGACCACAGGAGCCCAAATATAAAGATATGAAATTAAAAAGGGGATGCCAAACACGGGAGGACAAAGCAATAGAAAGTCAAAAAAGTTTCACTTCAAGAAGCAACTAGAATAGAACATCAAACCACAAAAATTATTAAAGAGAAATCTGAAGTTTGAACAACAAACCACAAAAATTTGCCAAAAACATCAATTGGTTCATAGTTATGGCGAAGACGAAGACAATGATTGAGGCGAACATGAAGATGAAGACGGACACGAAGATGGAGGTGAAGACTAGACGAAGTTTGCTCGGCTAGGTTGAAAACGAAGGTCGCTCGATTGCTTCACATGTGTTTTTGGTTGTTGTGTGTTTTGCGTGTGGGCTAAGATAAACCCTATCAAGCCTCGTTTGGTTCACAAAACGGATTTGAAGGGAAATAACTTCTCATGTCATTTCCCAAGATATGGGAAATAAAGATTCCTTTCCATTGTTTAGTAATCTGTGGAAAGTAACCAAGAAATGCCACTTTATTTCCTTTCAAATGTTTGGTTTGTGTATAAATGTAAAACAAAGTTTGTTTATTTTTTCAATTATACCCATATGAAATTAAATAAATAAAAAGAATGCATTTAATGCTAGATTGTAATTCTAAATCGTTAGTACAATATGGTCATGAAAAATGTGTATTTAATGTTGGTTCATTTTCTCAAACTTTCCTATGAGCAGGAAAACAAAACCCACGGAGGGAGGAAGACTTAACTTTACCCCTACTACTTCCCATGTGTAAAACAACAAGTTTTCATACATGGACTTACCAAACATGGGAAAATAATTGCTTTTTCATCCCCAAACCTCCTTTTTCCATGAACCAAATAGGGCCTTAGTGAGGTTCTTCTCTTGTCCTAGCTAGTCAGCTTGTTAAATAAACCCATGTTTGGTAAAATAAGTATTAGGGCTAAATAGTCTAATCCTGGTACTAACCTTGTGAAACAAAAAAGCCCATAAGATCATATTTAAGACTCAACACTTCACCTTCCAAAACAGATGAAATATCCAAAGGAAAAGTAACTGCAACTTTTGTGTAACAATTACTATCTCATAAAATAAAGGCTTAATTACACTAGTACCCTCTAAAAGTATGGTCAAATCTCACATCGTTCCTAAAAAGTTAAAATAGCCCACTTTGCCCCTTTGAACTTTGTTTTGCGTCCCATTTCCCCCGATCCCACCGTCAAGTCTATTAAATCATCAATTAAAAAAGATGATATGGCACAAGTAGGACCCTTTTTTTTGCGAAATGGATGACACATGTGTTTAATTTAACAATCAATTTTTTAAAAAGTTTATGTCTCGTCCTCCCCCTTCATCCTTCCTTGCCCTGCCCCAGCTGATATCACCTTCTAATCCATGGGTGGCCCTGGGGTAGTGCAAGTGGCTCCACCGCATTGGGCCACCAATTTTTGTGTAAGTGGCACCACCGCACATCAAACTATGCTAACCAATAGCAATATATATCCATCTCTTTTGTTTAAGTATCAAAGTACTTTCTTCCTGTAGGGGCTTTTTCTTTCCGACAGCTAAAAATAGGCACGGGCTGCTGTAAAGAGCAAATGGGTGGATCTTCCCCTATGTGTGTGAGTTCAAGAATCAGGCCCCAAGAGTGCTTTGAAAGGTTTGTGGAGCCTTAGGAAACACATTGGCTTCCTTCACCCACAAAACCAACAATTGCTTACAGATAAATATTATGGCTTGACATAAGAAGCTTGTGGCATAGGAGCTTAGCATTCATGAGTTTAGCATGAGAGAGAGAGAGAGAGAGAGAGAGAGAGAGAAGGCTTGGGTTTCCTATGAGAAACAGAGGCTCGAAGTAAGGAGGAGAGAAAATTTTGAGAGGATTGGTTGAGGGGAGAGAGGAAAGAATGAAGGAATAGGAATGGGTGGCTTGAGCAAGTTTCTCGTAGCTTGACAAAAGCTTTGTCAAGCTTTTGAGTACTTTGCTAGAAGAGAAACGGGGAAGCAATGGAAGAACAGAGCTTGAAATCAAAGGGTTCCAAAGGTGAGAGGTGATGTTTGCTCTCTCTGGATGTGTTTATGGGAGAGAGAGGAAGAAGATGGAAGCATGAGTGGCTTTAGCAGATTTCCAGCAGCTGATGGAAGCTTTGTCAAGCTTTTGAGTATTTTGCTAGAATATAAAAGGGGAAGCAATGGAAGAACAAAGCTTGAAATCGAAGGGTTCCAGAGGTGAGAGGTGATGCTTGCTCTCTTTGGATGTGTTTATGGGAGAGAGAGGAAGAAGATGAAAGAACGAAGCATGAAATTGGAGCTTCCAACAGAGAGTGAGAATGCTTGCTAGCTCTAGAATAGTTGTGGGAGAGAGAAAGAAGTTGGAAGAATAGAGCATGAAATACTAATTATAGGATTCGAGCAAAAATACTAATTATGATACTCTATGTCACTAGATATGAGAAAAATTTAGTTGCAATGAGAATAACACTGTTTTGCTATTTTGAACAATAATGATATGCTATATGAAAGTGTTATCATGCATGCCATGACTCTATTAACTGAAAATAGCAACATAATGTTATTTAATTACGCCATGTTGAGTTGGAGATTCCCTTGGGAGCACTCACATAGAGCATGAAATACTAATTGTAGGATTCGAGCAAAAATACTAATTATGATACTCTATGTCACTAGATATGAGAAAAAGTTAGTTGCAACGAGAATAACACTGTTTTGCTATTTTGAACAATAATGATATGCTATATGAAAGTGTTATCATGCATGCCATGACTCTATTAACTGAAAATAGCAACATAATGTTATTTAATTAAGCCATGTTGAGTTGAAGATTCCCTTGGGAGCACTCACATAGAGTGAAACCATTTTTGGGGCGATGGGGGCAGGGCATATGCTAAAGTAGGGAAAGGGCCGCACGTTTGTGGACTTCAGCTGGGTTTGTATCTATATAGGTCAACTTACATGTCCTAGGGACAGGGCTAACGTAGGGAAAGTGCGTATGCTAACGTAGGGAAAGGGCTGCACGTTTTTGGACTTCAGCTGGGTTTGTATCTATCTAGCTCGACTTACATGTCCTAGGGAAAGGGCTAACGTAGGGAAAGTGTGTATGCTAACGTAGGGAAAGGGCCGCACGTTTGTGGACTTCAGCTGGGTTTTCTATCTATTTGACTTGACTTACATGTCCTTTGTGGTCGTCAACGTCTATGGACTTGCAAGAGTCAATATTGTTCGCTCAACAACAATCAATTTTACTATTATTTAATTATAATAATTAAATAAACATAATAATAGTATATAAAAGTAAATAAACAAAACGAAATTTGAAAATTAGTAAATAAAATACTAATTTTGTGTTTACTAATCAGGAATTGGAATTCTCATTATGAGTTGAATTCCACCTATAGAGGATTCCTGTATTTATTTCACATCAAGAAATTGAAAATTAAGTTGGGCCCACACAAAATTAGGAATTGAATTCCTGATTTTGGAGAAATTCAATTCTTAAGTGGGATGTGGTATTCTAATTCCTGGAGATCTAACTTATTAGGAATTCATCTTTTGTATCCATTATATCCTCACACAATTTTTAAAATTTCAAATTTGTCATCTACTTTAATCCAACAACGATGACATTTTAGTAATTAGTATCACTCCTACTCTAATTCCATATGCTTTAGTAAACAACTTCAATAGGACTCCGGAATCTAACTGCCCTCAATCCATATGGTTTAGTAAACAACTTCAATAAGAATCCAGAATCTAATTCTCCTCAATTCAATTCATCCCCAATTCAAGTCCTCTTAATCCAATTACGGATTAAAAAACATGCCATAACTGTAGAAACTTGCAGAATTGCAATGTCCTTGAAATAGAATTTTAACCTTACTCAGTGCTTGACATTGTCTTTCTTTTCAAACTTCTTTTTTGAACCCAGATATTTTGTGACAGGACCCGACCCAATTTCCACTTTGGAATTCGAGCCAAGTCCTGTGCGTGTCCGACACCTGGCAATGTCGGGCACAAATGACCTTTTTACCCTTCTTGTCTCAAATTCTTTTTTAACTTCCCTTAGACTTCTGCCGAAATTTCGGCAGAGTCTCCCCTGTATTTTGACTAATCCCAAAAATTTTCACCTGTTAAACAACCCATAAATTCACACCAACTGCCAGAATATTCCAAATAACAGATATCCACTCCAGTTTTCCAACTTCAACTATATATATCAGAGCATTTTCTAAGTTTCAGGGTTCCAACTACAAAACTTTACCTTACGTGGTGATGCGGAAGCTTTGAATGGCCCGGTGGTAGATCCCGCGTATTTCTATGGCCTGGGGGCGAAAAACAGGTTGAAAATGTGAGTGGACCAACATAAGATTTATGAAAACAGTTAAAAATCATAATAACCCCCATAGTAAAAATAACTTGATAAGTAAGGCTAAAGTTCACCTGTGTTTAATATAAGGTATTCATCCGAATATATATATAATCGTATGTATGTAGCTTCGTAAAACTGAACAATTATATGAAGATATAAAATGCGTAAATATCAAAGAAACTGGTTTGAAATAGCTGAAAACCATAAGCAGGTAAAAGCTACTGAAGAATATACTCGTATAACTGAACAAATATATAGAATATAATGCACGAATATCAAAGAAATCGATATAAAATAACTGAAAGTTGGACTTGAATAAAAGAAATTCAAAATCCTTTGAAAATACCACCTATTTGTACCCCTGTCATATCCGTCAATTCCCCTGGCAGGTCTCGGGCGCCACGCAGTCTACCCGAGCCGCAAACTGGCAGAATCAGGGGACTATGATCAGCCTGATCTACCGGCAGATTTCTCGAGGACACCAAGTCAGCTCGAGTCGCTCTGGCAAGATGCAGGGGACCGTAGTCAGCCTGATCCGCAATCCTGGCAGGTCTCGGGGACACAGAGTCAGCCGAGCCGCAATCCTGGCAGGTCTCGGGACACCAAGTCCGCCGAGCCGCAAATCCTGGCACTCACGGTTCGAGCGTCCCCGAAACTCGTGAGGTAAAGTCAAGTGCACTGACTGAACTATAATCAGACTGGATGTCCGTAGACATCGGTCCGACTCTGGGTAATCACCATAAAGAAACGGGTACATGGTGGTCTAATTAAAAAAAATCTGATAACTTTCTGAAATCTGATAAGTCTGAACTAACTTCTACCTTTGTATTAAAACCTTCAAGTCTGCTGCTCAACCAATATTATAAAATAAAGATGTTTCACAATGCTAATCACGCTTCGAAAATATGCGATATCACTTATTCAAGATCAAATACAGAAATTATTCAA
>NW_023010081.1:0-56183 GCF_902201215.1 Prunus dulcis
GACCAGGGTTAGGGTAGTTTGACCCTTGATTGACCGTGATTCTTCCGGAGTAATCTCACCTTTCTAGGGGGATTATCGGGTGCTAGACTCTTGTGAAGGGTTACACAATATTAGAATTAATATTTATTATTATAATTACATGGTTGTACAAGGGTACAACAGAGTCTAGAATGTCAGTTGGAGTGCTATATGTCACACCCCGGACTGGCTCCGCCGTAGCGCGATATTGTCCGCTTTGGGCCTGGCTACATTCTCACCAGCCCGCACGGTTTTGTTTCTGGGAGCTCACGAAGCAACTTCCCAGGGTGGTCACCCATCCCGGGATTGCTCCAGCCTCCAACTCGCTTAACTTCGGAGTTCCTACGAACCCGAAGCCAGTGAGCTCCCAGAAGGCCTCCTGCTATGAGGATGCGAGGTGTGCCATATAAGGCACATCACCCCCCTCTCCGTTTGGTCGATGTGGGATCTCACAATCCACCCCCCTTAAGGGATCCGACGTCCTCGTCGGCACACTCGCACCACATGGCAGAGTGGCTCTGATACCAAATTGTCACACCCCGGACCGGCTCCGCCGTAGCAGGATATTGTCCGCTTTGGGCCTGGCTACATTCTCACCCGCCCGCACGGTTTTGTTTCTGGGAGCTCACGAAGCAACTTCCCAGGGTGGTCACCCATCCTGGGATTGCTCCAACCTCCAACTCGCTTAACTTCGGAGTTCCTACGAACCCGAAGCCAGTGAGCTCCCAAAAGGCCTCACGCTATGAGGATGCGAGGTGTGCCATATAAGGCACATCACCCCCTCTCCGTTTGGTCGATGTGGGATCTCACAATAGCTATGGTGTTACAAGTCACAAAGGCTTGGAACATAGCGTTGGTTAGCAAGATTGCCATGCCCTCCTTGAGGGGCGTCACCGTTGTTACCACCTGGCATTGTGAAACCGGCTGCAAATGCCATTGTGGCAACAAGTGTGGTAACCACCAATAGACTATTCACCCTGTCCCTAATGCTTTCCTCGTTTGGTAACTTCAAGTCAGTCGAACCTCCACCATTGTTTGCTACTTGTGGCGATCTCTGTTTTTTTCTTTGGAGGACAAGTTTACATACGTGGCATCAATTCAATACTCCATCCAATTGATAAGGTAATTAATATTGTAACTCCAATGTAAAATGAAGCCAAGTCTAAAATCTCATGCAGGGCCTACCTAATTCGCTACCCAACGACAATGTCACTACAATAATTCAGGGCAATAATAGAACATTATATATAGGTTAAAATTGTCTTTTTGTTGTATAGAAAATGGTGGACTCGACATAAAGAAAATAAAAAAATAATATTCAAAAAGCTTAATGGTATGTTAGAAGTTATCCAATTTGTCGATAAATAGACTTCTCATTGCTTAGCAAAACACACCAAAGGAGAAGAGAGGAAAGAAAGGAAGAGAAGAAAGGAAGAGTGAGTTCTATCTAAGAGGAAATTCTGTCAATGTGAACATCAGAAGAGTGTTCACCCATTTTAGATTTGTTCCTGTAATGGTAGGGTGAAGTTCCCCATTGTCTCGAAAACCATTGACTGGTCAACAAGTCAACTTTCTTATGTGTATGAGCGTGTCACTGCTAGCAATAAAAACTCTAGCAGACTTCTTTAAAAAATAGATAACTTGCACCCCAAGTTACTGATTTCTAAACAAAGGATTATGAATTTGGGTGAGGAATATCTCCCAAGTAAGTTCTTCTCTTGCCTCAGATTAGTGAGAACTTCACAATTTTTCATTTTACAAAACTGGTAGTTCTGGCCAGAATAAATGACAAGAGAGTAAACTGTTTCAGGCAGAACTGCCTTTTATAAGGCTCAAAAAGGGAAAGACCAACTCTAAAAAGACAGAAAGAACATTGGACTTCAATTTCTGCCTGGATAGCTACTTTTGATCCGGGATGGATTGGATGTGTCTGTGCTGGGTTGGACTATCAACACCTTCAACTGTCAAGTTTCAGCTGTAAATCGATACCAACGTTCGAGTTTGGCAGAGCTCTAATCTATTTCAAGCCTAGAAGGCTCTTTGAATGGGCAAAATTGGAACCTTTTCAGTCTGGAAGAGGCAAAAGTTGCTGGATATTTGATGATTACTGAGCTGGAACTGCACTGTAGTACCTGTTCTGCTTGATCAGGGCTCTCCATAAATTTGTTGAGGTTTTCATATTTGTAAAAACTCGGACCCTGCTTGATTTGGCTTGTGCTGAACCAAATTTGTAACTGAACTTTTCTCTGAAACTGAACTGAAATTAGAGATTCTGGATTATAGCTGACTTGTTTCTTGTGGCTCAATGAGCTTTTGGTTGCTTCAGTGTTTTGAAGGCTTTTGAGATCAAGTGATCATTTTGAGTTCTGTTTTTCATTGATTTTTTTGTTGTCCTTGATCTGTTCATCTCCTCTCATATTTATAGAAAATGCTAGAGTGGGATTTCTAATCTCTTAATAATGGACGGCAGATTTTCCAAAAGTAAGATCTTTCATTTTAAATGTCAAAGAAAAGGAAAATTTTATCTATTCTGGCAGACAAACCATCAACAGTCAGTTCTTTATGTGATCACTTCTCTGCTCTTTTTGAAAGAAAACCAAATCTCTTTTTGACTTTTAACTCCTTTTTGTAAGAGTTCAATATGCCGTGATAGTTAATTTGATTTTCCAGATGAACAACTCCCCGCACCCTACTTATCTCTTTAGAAAATGTAGTCTGCTTATCCCTTGAAAATGATGTCTGTCCTGATGCAGAATTATATAGAAAGAGATTTTGATCTTCTTTAGATTGAAAAGACTTGAGATATCTTCCTATTTTAAGACTTGCCTTCATTAACTCCCTATCAACTCTCTTGTGATAGTTGAAATTGTTGACTTTTCAAAGTCAGGTAATCACGTGGGTTTTCTGAGAATAGGTTTTCCAAGAAGAATCTGCTGACTCATTTTTGGGCTTTTTTTAAAGTAACGATGATAATTTAGAAACTAGGTCCAATCCAATTCTTATTTAGAATTTTACTTGGCCTGCTTGGTGATGAACTGCCATTTAATTGGCAATTTTATTGACTTGTTTTGTGTTTTTTACAACTCTGCCGCTTCATAAAATATATGGGCCTCTTTATGTTTGTTTGGGCTGCTTCTGGAGTCAAGGCCCTGTCTTTTGTTTTTTTCTGTCCCTGGGCTTCTTTATGAGAAGTGGGCTGGCGTGGGGAATTCTTGGCCTAAACAATGCCCCCTTAAGTCTGAATCGTTTTTTAAACGGTTTCAGACTTAATGATTAGCCAATCAATGATGCGCACCATTTCCTGCCGTTGCACTAGTGCACGTCTGCCTATTCAATTAGGCTTTAGAGGGAAATGGGTTCTAACGGCTAATTAAATTTGAGCAAAACTCCTTTCTTCCCACTCTCCCCATGATCTTCTTGCCCAATTTATAAAAAATTGTTGAACTCCATTACTGTTCATCAAAACCTAGCTTGTTTCAGCTTTCAATCTCTTCAGAATTCCCCCTTTTCTTTGGCTTGTGTCTTCAATTCCTCCCTATTCTTTTGATTTCGAGAATGTCTTCTCCAAACACCCATGCCAAGGGCTCTTCCTCTTCACGATCTCCTGCTTATCTTACTGGAGATGGCGCTGATAACCACGCAATAGAGGTTCGAAGGAAGCTCTATCCTTTTGCCCAGCAGAACCTAGATGCAAATTTCCTTCACTTGTTCGAGAATACCTTAGTTCTGGGACCTCACTGGTTTGGCCATGTTCCTGCTGAAATGGCTGAGTTGGTTAAAGATGACGCAGAAGCTCCTCTGTGATTTCAAAGTTCTTCTGCCCTGGCTTCCCACACTTGGGTCAGCAAGAATTTGAGTCGCTCTTTTCCCTCCGGTGAAGTGAGGAATAGTGCATTGAGGTGGGCAGACTGGATTGACAAGCTCCTTCCAAGGTATGGAACTCACTGAAAGAGGGCTGGAATTTATGATGCTATCCTTCTGTCCAAGCAGTTGATAAATAGAGACGAGAACCTTCTGGTTGTTGCTCTGTGCTTCTGGAATTCTGCCAGCAATACTTTTGACTTCCGCCTAGGCCCAATGACTCCAACTCTGAGGGACATGGCTCAGATTTTTGGGTTCAGACCCCATGGGAGACCTGTGGATGCAGTTGGTGATTACCACAGAAGGAGGAATCAAGAAAAATTAGCAAAGCCCTTCACTATCTCTCCAGCCGTAATTAACCAGAACTGTTCTTTCTCCAATTTCTTGAAGAAAATCAGTGCTGAGAAGGACAAAGACCAAGATCATATGTTGTTCCTTCTCTACTGGCTAAATAGATACATTTTTCCCAACTGGTCCTCAGCAGTTCTAGCAGAAGCTCTGCACAATTATATGGATGTGGGCCTTAGTCCTTCAGTTTTGGCTTACCTGTTCAAGAACTTGCATACTGCTACTTTGGAGAATCCACTGAACCTATCTACTCCTGGTGTATTCTGGATAATTCATATCTGGTTGCAAGTGTACTTCCCAGAACTAAGGTTTTCGGATGTTGTTTTGAAGATCAAGTTTTGGCGCTTCCTTTAATGTCAGCAGAAGTGCCCAAGAGATCGATTGAAGAATATTTGACGTTCTTCAAGCACTGCACTAAGAGGTCTATTGCTCAATGGCAGGTGGTACTCAAAGGGACCTATCCTTGGTTTCAACCTGGATACAGGCTGTTTGGAAGGAACCTAAAGAAGAAGAAGCCATAATCGAGTTCAGAAAGAAATTCCTGAGTGTGACACTACCCTGAGATTTTGCTTTTAGAGGTAGGAAGCCTCCCAACTATCACTTAGGGGCAGAAGTGTACCACCCCAACTTCTATGTAAGGCAGCTTGGTTGCCCTCATTAATCCCACTCAAGTCTTATAGAAGTTGCAATCGAGCCACTTCCTAGAGAGATTCAAATGATCTAGAGGTGCATAAGAACTGTAAGTGCTCAGTGAACAAGATAAACAACAGTGTGGACGCTTTATATCCATCCTAGGAGCCTAATTCCGACAATTCTACCGAGTTCGACGCTTGGTGGATGGCCAGATTCCATGGTCTGCCTGCATCCAGTTCTGCCATCAAAGTTCTTTTGATGAATGGGACTCTTGGACTGTCTACGCGGGGGCAGAAGCCAAGCAGTTCGGGGTGCAGATGATCAAGGATATTAATGCACAAGTAATTGAAGATAGACTCTCACTTGTCTTTTCCTATCCTGTTTTATCATATCTTGCCTGAGTAAAAGATGTTTAAACCCTATTCTCTCTGTTTGTGGCAGATCCTTCCATGACCAGGAATATTGGAGGTCAAGATGTCCAAGCTGGGGAAGTGATTGGCAAGTTTTTGAGCTCTATCTTTTTGCTTTTTCTGTTTGGATTGCTTTCTAACTCTCTGCTTCCTGTGCAATTACTTCTGTCATAGCTGCTAGTGACCTGGAACTTCCTTTTGGAGATGAAGGAGATGATCAAGAAATCTTGGCAGAACCAACAATTGCCTAAGCAACTCCTTCTGCCAGAAGGAACAAGAGGAAAGAAATTGCCCAGGCTCAAGATAGTGTTGTTCAGCCAGAAACCTCAGGTAAATTTTGAGAATTTCGACCTATCTTAATTCTATTCTGTGCTTTTGTTCTAATCTTTTGTCCTTCGTTCTCTGCAGCTGAAAGTCCTCCTCCCCCTCCTACTAGGTCAAAAAGGCTTAGAAAGAAAGCAGTGGTAGAATACGTAGCCACCGAATCTGAAGTAGCTCCTACGACCACTTCTGGGATAGATGAAGAGCTGAGAGAGGCTTTCGAGGCTGTGGAGCAAGAAAAAAAAAGCATATGCCAGTACAGGGGACAAAGACCTTAATCTTGCTGCATGGAATATGACTATTTTGCATCTCTACTTCTTCTAACTTTGACTTTTGTTCGTCTGTAGGAGAAGATCCCTGCTGAGGTGATAGTAGAGAGTATTGCCTTAGTGAAGAAGCAGCAAGAAACTCAAAGGGCATAACTGACAAGCTCGGAGTTGGCCCTTTTTGAGGATGCAGAGGTAGAATACACCACTGCAGTTCTAGTACCTATGGAGCAGGCGGAGCAATCTGCATCGGAGCCTGTGGAACAGGCAGAACTTCCTGTTGCAGCTCCAAAACCTAAAGGTAGCTGCTGTTGTTCATGCACTTGTACTAATTTCCTATTCTTATTTTAACTCTGTCAGGTTTCTGCAATTCTGTCATGTCTTTATTTTAACTATTAGTCTTTCCAGGCAGAAGTGACCAAAATCGCTGGGACTTTGGTAATGGTCACCAGCCCTCTGAAGCCTCCTATCTTAGCTGTAGGTATTGTTGTGCTTTAGCCCTTTTTCTATCCTAATTCTGCGTGGAACTGACTTGTAATCTTTCTCTGCAGATGCCTATCCATTCTCTTCCAGGTTCATCTACCACGGCCTCCTTTGCTGATCCAGAATTGGCAGAGTTTGAAGTTATGGATTTAGATGCCCAGCTGAACAAACTTGAGAAGCTTAGCTCTACTCATAGCAAGGCCAAGTCCAAGGCTGTGAATGAGGCAATGGAGAGGGTGAGGATCTGGCAATCCACTAAGCTGGAATTGGATGAAAATTGAGAAGCTATTGACCAATTGATGAAGGACCTGGACCTACTGCATAGATAGAACATGGCTTTGAAGCCCATACTTAAGATGAGCCTTGGCTTGGCCAGAAATGTGCTCAACCTTCACGATCGCTATGAGGATCTCAAGCCTACCTTCAAAACCTCTGAGTTCTGCAAGGCTACTCATAAAGCCAACTTGGTCAATTATGCAAAACAGAAGGCAGATCCAATCCAGCCTGGAGTAATCACCAACTACATCCCATTTCTGCCTCTGGGACTTCCACAGTTGTGCAGTTGGTCGATTATGCAGTTGTGCATCCCATTTCTGCCTCTTGGATTGACAGGCCCCTTGGGTTGAGACCCCATGGAAGACCTGTGGATGAAATTGTGGTTCCATTGCTGTCGGTTCTGTAGTTGGAGTAACATATTCATGTAAGAGAGACATGTCATTGCCGCCTCCTTCATTCATATGAGGACTACCAACTTCGTCATTTCCTTCCCCACATTCATTCAACCTACCATTTCGTTTTTTCAGCTGTTCTGTCTCCATCTTCAAATAGTGTTCGATTGAAGTGATTGTCGAAATCCTCCACACACTTTTTATTTTTTTCACACTCCTTCTCATGTTTCAACGACTCCTTCCGTACCATTTCTTTCAAGTCGTGCACTTTGTTTTGAAGTGCTCAATTTGAACTGGCTACCTTTGCCAATTCATTCTTTGTCCTTTGAAAGTCACCCTTCAAAGTGGGTAACTCAGTGGACGAGACTTTATCCTGCATTCAGTTATAATGCAACTGTTACAATACTTACAAAATATCCAAATACAGCTACTGTTTTGCTATTTTATTGTCTAGATATTGACTATATATTGATTATATAGAAGCGCCATTAAGTTTATTATGACGTATATATTGCAAAAAGGTCATGCTTACCTTAGAAGACGACGAAAGGGTAGCAGTTTCGTCAAATTCATCATCTTTTTGTTCAACAAAAGTGTTCGTTTTTTCTTTGGCGTCATCTCCAAACAATTCAACAATTTCTTCACTGTTGTCAGCGCTGTCACCCCAAGTCCAATAGGGCTACTGCTTGTCACTTACACTTGGGCGGAGAAGTTGCACATCAACCTGCAATTTACACATACAAAATATATATCAGTAAACTTATTATATTTTCATATGTATAACATTATCATTAAAAACATAACTAACCTCACGGTTCTCGAATACTTGGCTCATTAGCTCATGAAAACGTGCCGAAGTGCTGCTCCTCCACTGTAGTATACGAGGGATGTGGGCATTCTCTTCGTGCACAACAAAATGCAGTGCTGCCAACGCTGGAAAGACCTCAAAAGCCCAAATCTAGTTTGAAGAATAAAACGTCAATCATTGTAAACAAATTAAATTGAACTTATACATTAATGGAAATTTGCTCACCAGAAGTGCAAAGTCGAAACCTTTGATGTAGTACTCTCTTGGTTTACCACTTGCCGTTGTCTTTGCTTTCTTTTCAAATTTTTTTGTTTTTGTAGCTTTTTGGAAATTTGCTCACCAAAAGTGGCTTTACACCTCCGAAAATACACACCCCCCTGTGGATGCTCTTATTAAGGTCTCCAGCTAACTTGTGCGGCACACTCAACCCCAAAAGGCAAGGGTAAGGCAAAGTTTGTCACTATTCATGTGAATAGTGGCAGCCTTGTCTTTTTTTATTCCACCCCAAAAGGCAATGGCAAGAGCAATTACTATTTACTTTAATTTATTTTCTATTTTTATACTTAAACCATTAATTTTGATGAGCTTTTCAGATAAGATTTTCAGTTGCCACGTGTCAATATTTATTATAAAATTCTCACCTAAAAATTCAGATAACATTTTCGGATAAGATTTTTGGTTGCCACGTGTCCATATTTATTATAAAATTCACATCTCACTCATATCATACAATTGAAATACCTACTCATTCATCATACAATTGAAATACTCCCGATCCTCATAGTTCGACAAAATCGAGTATAAGGACGACTCAACCATTGGCGGAGGCAGTTCCACCAGATCATGATGTGGGGGAGTATTTTCCTTGGGAGGACGTAACAGTGCCATTATTTCCAACACGGAACACACCACTGGAACCGACTATGGGCAAGAAATGAAATTAAAAATGCAAGAAATATATATTAAAAATGACATAAAATTGAATAAAATGGTAACGAATTTTTTTTTACCTTGCCGCCTAGATTTGACCTCTTTAAACGTTTGTCCATGATCCTCCGGCTTCGATGGAAGAGACCATCTGTGTTTTTGCACAAATGGAATTTTGGTGTAGAAAGTGAAAAATATTGGAAGGAGATGAATTTATATATGAAGATTTAGTGTGGAAAGTGAATAATATTGGTTGGTATTTGTAGAAAAAAATTTCTGAATTTTTTGATATTTTTTTAAACTTGTTTGATATTTTTTTCAGCCTTTGGATTGGGCAAGACTTTTTGATTGGAGGCTCCAGGAGAAGCCACATAGCTTGTAGCCGTTGGGCTATATGGGCTGGTGGGTCAGCGCTGATGTCACGCTGAAGTTAGCAGCTTTCAGGCAACAACCCAGTCCATTTTTGCCTGCTAGCTTGCTCGGGCTAGTGGGTCCCATGCCTTGCCCGGGCTAGGTTTGGCACGCTGGAGGTGGAACTCGGGCCCAGGGGGGCTTGTTGCCAAGACAAGGCCCTAGCACTGCACTTGCCCTAATGGGTAGCATTTTTACTCATCTAACTACCATTTTCAAGGCCTGACAAATTCAGGGATGCATCTACATTCTAGGCTATATCAGCTGTAGCTAAATCTAAAAAATAAAAATAAAAATATTAATTTTTGGACGAAAAATCAACAAATTTTGAAAATAATTTAAAACCTCAAAAGTTGTTCGTGTAATTCTTATTGCCGCCGAGGCCTACCAATACAAGCTTTGCTGGAGAGAGAGAGAGAGAGAGAGAGAGAGAGAGAGAGAGAGAGAGAGAGAGAGAGAGAACACAAAAATAATTAGGGTTTAAACTGATATGTTTATTCTTCTCTCAATGAGCGATATATATAGGGTAAAGAGCCAAGTGTTTAAAAGAAATAAGTTTGGGGGTATTGGTAACTAATCAAAAGAGGTAATGAAGTGTGACCAATGTAGTCACCCCTTAGGGTGTTATAAGGAAAAGATCATGGTGATCTAGGGTAAAGAGCCACAAAATTAGGCCAAATAAACAGATATGAAGGTGCTAAAACTATGTTGAAAATATGCTCGTGTATGTGTTCCTTGCTCGTTACAAAGTTCAGCAATCTCTCATGCTCTTACCTGTGCTTTAGTTGTGCTCAAGATGTTGTTATACATCCATGCCTCTTCTTTCATTCAGCCACTACCCTAAGCCTTATTACAACCCTTGTAAAGTCTTTTTGATCCTCGGTATTGTATGGTATTACTGTGGAGAGCTGATTTGATAATGAGCTTATGGGGTTCGTGTTAATGTATGCATTTTGAGTTTTTTTCTTTTGGCTTCCCTTGACAATTTTGTATTAGGACAATCATTGTAGTTTCTCAAGCTCTAAGTTTAGATTAAGAATTATTTCTCTAGGTGTTCTTATCTGCCTACATTCTGATGGAAAACAATGCGTTTGACAAAGGTAAATTCTGCATTACACTACATTGCATTCACTAAATTTTTTAAGATTATGACTAGTCATCTTTCCTTCGTATGACTAGTCATCTTGCATTCGTATGACTAGTCATCTTTCCTTCGTATAACTAGTCAACCTTTGTTTCAATTAGGATTTCCAGCTCACTGTTTCCAGCTGGGGCTTAAGCATTTTTTTGTCCTTTTCTACGAATTTCTCAGCTGCCATGTGTCTATTCTGACCTAGGAATTTTTGGTAAAAGCCAAAGAATTCCTCATTTGGCAGCCGTCACTTTTGGGGACAAGTTTTTGGAAAGTTTCATAGCAAACTTTCGCTTCTTCTTCCTCAAGAGTAACCTTCATATTTTTCATCTTTGAGTTTTCCAAATTGTTTCTTTTTGAAAACTGCATTTGAAATATGAAAACTTCATCTTGCTAGATCAAACACTCTATCATATACATCTAGGTCAGATTCAAGATTGATTTCTTCAAGAGTATGGTTTCTTGAAAAAATTGGTCATTTTCTCCATGAATCCAAATTTCATTTCTGTCTGAGTTAGAGCTTGCAAGCTAGTGCCATGGGATGAAAGAGCTGGAGAATGAGTTGCCATTGCCATGAAGAACTGAGCTTCAAGCTTTGCTAAGTTGGAGAAGAAGATTGCACAAAGGAGGTATAGCTCATCTTCCTAAATAGACCTAGGAACTTCTTGAGCTTGCTAGTGTTCTTTGTAAGAATATTTTTTGCTTAGTGGATTGCCTGGTCGGTTGATGACCCCCAGTTTTTCCCAATGGTGGGTTTCTGGGTGAACAATTTCTGATTTCCATCTCTGTAAATTTTCTGGGTTTGTGTTCTTGATAGTTTACTAGTCATCTGAATTTGTGCGGTTGACTAGTCATCTTTTTCTGCTGTTTGGTGTTTACTTGATTATGTTGTCTTCACACACTTTCACCATAGTTGTTGCTAGCACAGGGGATGCCTAGATTGATGGGTCCTTCTGAGTGCCTAGGTTGTCACTAGTAATTCTCTAGGCCTGCAGGTACATCTTGGTATGCTCTGTGTATGTTATTGTTTGGTATAATTCATATCTAACAGTTGACTAGTCATAAGAGTATTTGGTCAAAGTCTAGAGTGTGTGAAGGTTGTTGCGTTCTTGATTGAATATCTTTTAAATTTATCCCTCGTCACCTAAGTACCAATTTCAGTTCGGAATTCTTAATTTTGCTCTAAGTGTGCGCGCATGTACTTATTTGAGTTGTAGGTGTTGTTCTGATTCGGCATTCACACACTACACTTAAGGATGTCTTTGTAAGCTGCGCATACTCTTGAATTATGTATGGAATTTAGATTTTGATTGTGATTCTTTGAGGATATCTTGTTCTGATTCGGCATTCACACACTACACTTAAGGATGTCTTTGTAAGCTGCGCATACTCTTGAATTATGTATGGAATTTAGATTTTGATTGTGATTCTTTGAGGATATTATTTGGTAGACTAGCTGCTTATTTCCGGTTTTCTAAATGGTCGTTTTATTTTGTTTTACTCGAGGACTAGCAAAATAAAAGCATTATTGGGCAGCTAGAGCGGTTGGCATTTATTGGGCAACTAAGGCAGTTGGGAGCAGCTAAGAGAGATGTGCTTCACCAGCCAAAAGGGAGGAAGAAATTGGCACTCTATAAATGGAGAGTTGATGTTCACCCGTTTTGTTTTTTACTCATGTGATGAAAGGGTCCCCATTGCCTTGAAAACCATTGACTGGTCAACAAGCCAACTTTCTTTAGTGTGCGAGCGTGCCACTGCTAGCAATAAAAAATCCTAACAGACTTCTTTGAAACAGATAACTTGCGCCCCAAGTTACTGATTTATAAATAAGCGATTGTGAATTTGGGTGAGGAATATCTCCCAAGTAAGTTCTTTTCTTGCCTCAGACTGTGAGGACTTCATAATTTATCACAGTATAGAATTGGTAGTTCTGGCCAGAATAGATGATAATAAAGTGGGCTGTTTTAGGCAGAACTCCCTTTTACAAAATTAAAAAGGGAGAAATCAACTCTAGAAAGACAAAAAGATGGCTGGAATCCCATTTTTGCCTAGGTAGAAACTTCTGATTCAGGCTGGAATGAGTATGCCTGTGCTGGACTGAGCTGTTAACAACTTCAACTGCTTAGCTTCAGCTGTAAATCGATACCAAAATTCAATTTGGGCAGAGCTTTAATCCACTTCAAGCCTTGGGAGGCTTTTGAGCAGGCAGAACTGCGGCTTCTTCAGTCTGAAGGGACAGAAGTGGCTAGACTTGAGGACTTAATAAGCTGGAACTGCACTATAAAATTTGTTGAGGTTTTCATATTTTTGAAAACTCAAAACTCTGCTTGTCTTGGCTTTTGCTGAACCAAATTTGTAACGAGAGAAGTGTTGCTTTGAATGACTTATTTCTCTAAGTCTGAACTTTGGAAGTTCTGATCTATAGCTGGCTTCTTTTGTGGCTCAAATGAGCTTTTGGTTGCTCCAGTTTGTTTGAAGGTTCTCAGTGATTAAGTGATCATTTTGAGTTTTTTGCCTTTGGTTGATTTTTTTTGATTGTTTGATTGATTGTTCAATTTTTTATGTCCTTTGCTCTGTTCACCCTCTCTTTATATTTATAAGAAATGTTCTGGAGTAGGCTTTCTTTCTTTTAATAATGGGCGGCAAAATTCTCAAAAGATCTTTCATTTTTAAAATACAAAGAAGAAGGGGTTTTTATCAATTCTGGCAGATAGGCTCTCAATAGTCAGTTCTTTTAAGACCAATCACTTCTCTGTTTTTTGGAAGAGAACCTAACCCCTCTTTAATTCCAACTGCCCCTTTGTGAGAGCTCAAACTGTGATGTTCAGTTTGCTTTTCAAGTTTGAAAAACTCCCTGTTTTCTTGCTTATCTCTTTTTGAGAACTTGGTCTGCATATCCCTTGAAAGATGGTGCTTTCTTTGGAGTAGAAACAATATCTCTAAATATATAAAAGGGTTTTGATCTTCTGGTGGCAGAGATTTCAGAGACGTCCCTTCTTTTTGCTTGCCTCTATCAACTCTTTATCAACCCAGTTGAAATTGTTGACTTTCCTAAATCAGAGAAAAAGATTCACGTGGGTCTGTTTCTTTTTGGGCTCCTTCTTCTCTTTTAATCATGCTCAAGCCCTTTTGATTTTTCTGGAGCCATGGGCTGCTTGCTTTTTTTTCTTTTTCGAGGCCCAAGTTTATTTGTAGAGTCCAGACTGCTTGGGCCCTGTGGTTTGCCTTGTTGTTTTTGGGCTTTTGGGCTGGGTGTGCCAAATTAGGCCCAAACCGCTGCACACTCATTCAAGAGGGAGAGAGAGAGACAGAGACAGATTCATTTCATCCATTACTCACGCATTTAAATTCACCACAAAAAGAAAAGAGAGCTAGTTGCAAAGGAGGGAGAGCTTGGAGCTGTCCTAGGAACTACCTTGCTACCACCAGCTAGTTCTTCTATTCTCTTTTTCCTATCTATGTATTTCTTATTTTCTGTATTCATAGTTATGTCTAACTAATCCATTTAGTTAGGGTTTAGGATGAAGCCCTCATCATGAATATTCATTATAGTTAATTGATTTCCTTACTTTCATTATCAAGTTGTTAATCTCCAGTCTATTATGTGCTTGATGTATGTTTTCTTGGAGTAGCTAACTAGGATTTTATGCATCTAGCATATGTTGGAAAGGGGTTTAGATTCACCAATTCTATTCTCCTTTCACAAGCAACACATGAATGGCCTAAGAATCATTCAAGGGGTTAATAACCATAGGTTGACTAGGATAGATACCATGTTCTAGGACTTGTGTAATTATTATATCTCAAGGAGCTTAATGACTCTTGTATGCTTTATTCTAAGTAGAGACCATGCTTAGGTTGCATATTAGAGATCACGTGTTGTGTAGATACCATGCACAATCACATGCTTTAGAAGAATCATGCATCCTGCACCTAGATACCATAAGCTTGTATGCAATAATCTATTGTTGATGAAGCTTGAGTCAATGTCTGTGCATTCATAACTTGGATAGGAACACTAATAGTCGATTCCAAGGCTCTAACACCTCTCAATCATTGTTTCACAACTTGTTGATTGTTGCCAGTGTTTACTTTCCATCACTTTCTTTTCACTTTCATGTCACTATTTCAACAACAAAACCCTTAATTTCGAGTGCGTGTGTGGTGCTAGGATTTTGTCCTAGACCTTGAGTAATTAGCAAGAGGCATTGTTCAATTCGACTTTTCCTTTAGTTAGTTAGTCAATTTCTTTGTTTTATGTTTTTCTAGCATCCTAAGTAATTTAACTTGGAACCAAGTTACCATTCTCCGTGAGATCGACCTCATATTTACATAAGCTATACTATAAATGATTCGTGCACTTGCGAGAATTAAAGTTATTGTTTTTAAAAACTCATTTTAGTTATAAGAATAGGACCAACATTGGTCATAAGAGATGTTTTTATGATTTGAGTCCTTCGTAACTGGAAATCCAGTTGGTAATCGTCTTCTTCCGATCTTAGTGGATATTATCCAGCTCGCTTTTCTTGTTGGGAGAGAAAGCGGTCAAGTCGCCATTAATGGTGACAATCCTTCTTCAGACCCTCACGTGGGTCGATGTGCAACGGTTACCAATTTTCTTAACTTTTAGTGTGGACCAAAGTTAGGGCCCCTTAGCACTATGGGCTCCTACAAAGTTTTTACCCACCGTTGGCCCAAAATCAAAACGATCTTTTTGTCTTTTCTAGAGGAAATATATTGGACTTGGGCTTAATAAACCTTTTTTCAGAATTAGACCATTTTTTGCCCATTTTCCAAATATGGTACAAACACTAACTTTAATCTTGAATAAGCTACATGCCTACCAAAGGCAACAAAACACAGAATGAATGTCGTTAACTTACTCAGCAAAGCACTGATGAATGCTTATTTCCCAACATTTGCTGAGCCCTATAGAGACCGTGTAATGTAAACTATCAGATACAATATATTTCTCAAATAATGAAAATATTATTGTTGATAAATTAGAGCGGAGTAAAAGATTAGTACTCATTTTAAAACCAAAGGATAATCAATTGATAAGGAAAAACGACGACAACTGTTTTCCCTCTTGTTACATGTATTTTTTTTTTTTTTTTTGGTGAACTGGGGGGGAAAACCCCAAACACACAAAACAAACTAGCCAACACAAATCAAGCGGGGTCTAGACACCCCTAACAAATCATCCACCAAAGAAGCCCCAACCCAACTTGGGGCCTCATCAAAAATGCAGATACCAAGATCTAAGTTATAACTCCAAGCAGCCAGTTGAAATGCAACACTGTTTTTCTCCCTAAAAATATGATGAAGGCTGCAATTCTCAAGCTTATGCATTAATTGCCAACAACTAGAGACCAAAGAAGCAAGAAGGTGCAAAGTAAGAAAATCATGCTGCTGAACAAGCTGGATAGCAACAGCCGAATCCATCTCAACGATAAGGTTATTAAACCCTTTCTCAACAGCCATCCTCAGACCAAAAAACAAGCCCCATAATTCAGCCTCTAGAATCTGCCCTTTTCCCAAATTAATTGCAAAACCACTACACCAATCACCAGAAACATCACGCAGCACACCTCCAGCACCAATATGGCCAGAAGCAACTTTCCTAGAGCCATCAACATTCAGTTTAAAGACCCCAGCAGGAGGAGGTTCCCAAGCAAACCAAGCCTCAACCTTAGCACACTTGATAGAAGAAACAATAGAAGCTTTAAACCATTCCTTCACAGCAGCAGTAATAATCTGTATAGAGTCAAAAGCCAATTCTTCATCACCATGAAACACATAGAAATTCCTCCATTTCCATATGTACCAACATGTGAAAACAAAAACCAAATTCCAGGGAAAACCATCAGCCCAAACAATCTTCGACATCAAGTTTACTTTAAGCCAAGGCTGAAAGTCCATAGTAAAAAATCCAGCACTTTGACTAGAATTAAGAAGAGCATTCCACACCTTCCTAGCCTTAACACAATCACGAAGAATATGAAGAACAGACTCCACAGGCCAGTGACAAGAACCACAAGAAGCATCCAAAGACAGCTGTCTTCTAGCTCTTTGCTCATTAGAAAGAATTTTTCCTTGAAAAACAAGCCAAAAGAAAATATGCAACTTGGGAGGAATCTTAAGCTTCCACAAAAACTTCCAATCAACATCAGAGCAACCCTCAAAAAGCATATTATAAGCAGATTTTACAGAGAAAATCCCATTGGGAGAAAACTTCCAAATTTGAGCATCCTGAATCCCACTATTAAACCCCACAGGATAGCTAATAACTCGTTGGACCAGATCATTAGGTAAAGCAGCCCTTAGTTTCTCCATATCCCACCAACCATTTTTGTAAAAACTGGAAATAACAGAATCTGGGTCACAAATATGCACACAACTATCATTTTGGTTTAAAGGAGCATCAAAAACCCAATTATCCTTCCAAAAACTAACAGTACCACCATCCCCAATTCTCCATAACATACCCTTCCTTAGAAGAGCAGCCCCATGTAGCACACCTCTCCATGTAGAAGAACAATCCTGCCTAAAAATCACAGAATCATCAAGAATAGAATGGCCTTTAAGGTATTTAGCCTCATAAATCTTTGCCCACAATCCTTCATCCTTAATATGCAACCTCCAACCAATCTTGGCTAACAAAGCTTGATTCATAGCACCAGTTTTTTTAAAGCCCAACCCCCCTTTACTCTTAGGCCTACAAACAAGATCCCACTGACAAAGATGGACCCTGCTCATTTTCTCACTCCCACCCCAAAAAAAATTTCGATTTAATTTATCAAGTGCATCACACACACTAGTAGGCAGTTTAGCAGTTTGCATTGCATAAACAGGTACAGCCGAAGTAACAGATTGAATAAGGGTAGCTCTACCAGCTAAAGAAAGAAATTTACCCTTCCAAGCAGCAAGTCTTTTATGCACTTTGTCAATTAAGCTACTATAAGTCCTTTTATCAATTCGAGAATGCAATAGAGGCATGCCCAGGTACCTTCCAAGATCTTCAGTTAGAGGAGAGCCACAAATACAACTGATTTCCTTAGCTATCTCCTTACAGGTGTTAGGAGAACAGAAGATAGCAGATTTATCAAAATTTACTGTTTGACCAGAGGCTTGACAAAAAACCTCCAAGCAATTCTTCAAAACTCTAGCTTGATTAGAGGTAGCTTCAGCAAACAAAACTAAGTCATCAGCAAAAAAGAGGTGAGAGACAGCAGGCCCAGCTTGAGAGGACTTAACAGGTCTCCATTTACCCATCCGAACATCCTCAAAAATAATATGGGACAACTTTTCAATACACAACACAAACAAATATGGAGACAAAGGGTCCCCTTGTCTAATACCACTCTTAGGTTGGAAAGAATCAGTGAGCTCTCCATTGATACATATTTGATACTTCACAGTAGAAACACAACTCATGATCAACTTAATTAGATTGAGAGGCAGACCCAACTCCACAAGCACATGCTCAATAAAATTTCAATTTAGGCGGTCATAAGCCTTAGAGAGATCAATTTTCCAAGCCATGAACCCTTTTTTACCCTTTGACAATTTAAACTTATGCATCAATTCTTGAGCAATAAGAATATTATCAGTAATATGTCTACCAGGAACAAAACTAACCTGATTAGGGCTTATGAGATTGGGTAAGATAGTTCTGAGCCTGGCAACAATAACCTTGGATATCACTTTATACAAAGTAGAACACAAGCTGATAGGGCGAAACTGCACCATTGACAAAGGACTTTCCACCTTAGGCACAAGAGTAATAAGAGTCATATTAAGCTTCTTAGGAATTGCACACTCATGAAAAGCCTCAATCACCATCTGAAAGATATCTTCACCACAACGATTCCACTGGCTTTGATAAAAACAAGCAGGAAAACCATCTATCCCAGGGGCTTTTAGTCCTCCAATATTAAACAGACTAGCTTTAACTTCCTCCAAAGCAACTGGTCTATTTAAAAGCCTCAAATCAGCCACATCTATGCCAGGAAACAAATTAGGAAAACCAATCTCAGAGTCCACCACATGATCATTAGAAAACAAGTCTGAAAAATAAGCCACAGCTAAAGCTTTAATTCCCACTGCCTCCTCAACCCAATCACCAGCAATATTCTTAAGTCTTTCAATTTTATTTCTCCTCCTCCTAATAATAGTTGAAAGATGGAAAAACTTTGTATTTCTATCACCCTTCTGCGACCAATTAATCCTGGATTTTTGCCTCCAAAATAAAGCTTCTTGTTCCAGAACATCATTAAACTCCTTAACTAACTCAGGTTCCAAATTACTAAGGAAACGATTTGGACCCATACACAAAGATTTTTGGATACCATCAATGCGAGCCAACAACCTATTCTTCCTCTGCCTCAGATGACCAAACACTTGAATATTCCATTGCTTCAGAGGAGCAATTAAAGCATAAGACTTATCTAGAGCAGATCCAATAACAGGCCCCCAAGAAGCATCAAAAACATCCTGAAATTTCTCATGTTGGAGCCACATAGCTTCAAACCTGAAAGGTCTGGAAGGGGGGGAAGAAATAAAACAAGAAGCCAAGCAAATTTTGATGGGACTATGATCTGATTTTGTCCTCGGGAGATGTCTCACGGTTGCTTTACCAAAAAACCTTCGCCAACTCAAATTACAAATAGCTCTGTCCAACCTTTCAAAAAAATTTTTATTAGTCCAAGTGTATTTGGATCCATAAAAACTCAAGTCCACCATATCATGGTTGTCAAACCAGTTTTTAAACCCTTTTAATCTGCATAAAGAAGCTCCTCCTAACTTATCTTCAAATCTCAACATCTCATTAAAGTCACCAGCAATTAACCAAGGCATATTATGATTAGCACCAACAAAGGAAAGATAGTCCCATAATTTCTCTCGCTTAGCAATACAAGGATGAGCATACACAGCAGTAAACATCCAGGGATTTTGACCAGGCCAACAGACACAAGCAGAAATAGATTGAGCTGAGGTACCAACAATATCAACTGTGACTTTACTAGCATTCCATAATAACCACAAGCCACCAGAGAAACCACTGGCATCCACAATTTCATAATTGGAAAACCCCAAAGAATTAACCACAGCAATAGCCTTCCTACCACTGATTCTAGGCTCACAAATGAAAAGTATATCCATATGATGAGAACGACTCAAATTCATCACAGTAGTCTTAAACTTAGTGCACGCAGCACCTCGAGCATTCCAACTAATAATATTCATAAAAAAAAATTTGCTAAAAGATAAACAGTCACTAAGGGTAAACCCTTTACTTAAGCATCAAAAGCCATACCTTCAACAATGTTGAAGGTAATACCAGTCAAATTTTCACCAGAAGTGCTAGTTTGGCCCTCAACCAAATCCATCTTCGCAAGTTGCCCCAGCTGGTCAGTCCTTCTAGGCACAAGAACATTATCATCATCATAGTCAGAAGCATCCTCATGAAAAATAGTATCCTCATCATGAGATTCAGACTATGTTGTTATGTTTGGAGGTTGATGCCCAAAAATATAAACCCCTTTCTCTTGGTGACTATGTTGACCATCACCCCAACTCTCCAAATGCTCAGTGACAGCACTAAGAGTAGAAGGCTTCCTACCACCAACAACCATATTACGAGAATATCGAGAGGCCCCCATTGTAAACTTAACAGAAGAGCCCGAACTCTTATCCAACACCTTACTATTAGAGACTTTCTGCACATTCTTATTGGAGATATCATTCAGAACAGGCCTAGAACCCGAATTAGCATGTTTAAACTTAGTCCAAACTTTCTTACCAACTTCCACCACAGATTTAAAAATAGGGACAACCTTCGTCGGAACTTGGTTAACATTATTGAGCCCACTTATGTCAAAATCTTCACCAATCTCATTAAGAGCATCAAAACGAGACCCTTTGTTCCTACCACCAGAACCCTGCCCAGGAACATCCTTACGAATATTTTTTGGTCGCCTTCTAGATTGCACATTCATCCAAGGGCCTCGCAAGCTATCCTCAGCTATCTTCACAGTTTCTGTAACCTCAACAGAGTCATGATTCATAGGTCCCACTCCTGCACCTTGAGCTTTCCCTGCCTCATCTGACAAATTCACAGATTTCAAAGTACAACTCTCCCTTTTATGACCATAACACCCACATAGATAACAAATATCAGGTAATCCCTCATACTCAATATTGTACCAGTGTTGATTTATTTGCACAAAGGCATCAAGAGGCTTAGTTAGGTCCAACTCCACACATAAACGAGCAAACTTACCCCTATTTTGCGAAGTAGTCAACGAATCAATTTTCAGCAATTTACCAAGAAGGTTGCCAATCCTCCTAAGGGACCAAACATCAAAACATTCAAGCTGTATGGCAGATACTCTAATCCAAGCAGCCATTCTTGTGATGTGCGCAGTGGAAGGGCAGAAACCAGGCCGCCAAATTGTTGTATGGTTAAGTATTGCCCCGCAATCATCCAAGGCCCTCCATTAACACAAAATTTAAGTCCTCTTCCAGATCAAATCTCACAACAAAATAATCATTCACCAAGTCAATAAACTTCCACCCTCCCACCAAACTCCATTTTTGAGCTAAGCGATCATGAAGGTAGTTATACGTATGAGAGCGACCAAGGAGCTTAATGATCAAAGCATTTTTTCAAGGTTCACAAAATCGAGCCATAGCACGATCAGAGAACTGTATACTCGGCCCACGCTCACCACGAGAGATGAACACATCATCCTCATCATTCAAACCCTCATAATCAGTATCCAAGCAGTTAATATCAATCCCCACATTTTTGGTCATATTAACTTTATTCATCAGTTTATCACGAAAGCTATGAATATCAGATAAGAAATTAGGCACCTTATTACCATTAGATTCATTCAACATATCAACCATCGGCCTAGGAATATGCTCAGATTCTGGCATCAGATCCATTTTAGTTGCTTGCATCAACCCCTGCATCGAATTGGGATTGGAATCAGACTCCACATCGTACTCAGAATCGCAATCCGCAGCAGCCCGAACCCTCTTCGTCACACGAGAAAGCTTGGGAAAGACACCAGGGGATCCTTCCTCCATGGGCAATTGAAATTCAAGCAGACGTACACTTAGGAAACAATAGATCGGCAGCCGAAAACCACCGCAACGGCAGTTCCCAGTAAGAAGAGTCGCAAAGATTCCGTACCACTCAATGCTCTCTCTAGAAAGCTAAACCTCCATTCTCTCCCCCATTGCAGATTTCAACATAGTACAAAAGATCCTCTTGTTACATGTATTTGTTAGCATTTACAGACTATGATCTGCCATGTTTAGTTTTGGATTATTGATGGATGGAGCTCATGTAGGAAGTAAAAATGTAAAGAGAAAACTTGGAGAAGAAGAAGATGAAAGATCAGTCTATTATCTCACTTAGTCATGCACAATCTGTGCATGCCAATATAACAGTTAGGAAAACAGAATATTCCTTCTTACATCATCCAATCTAACCAATGATTAACTACCCTATGAGATAGCTACACTTGGCACAATTCTACTACACCTAAGAATACATCTCAGCTGTCCATTTGGACTGTGATCCAATGGCTCACAATTTAAGCAATAAACTCAGCTAAATCTCTTATACTTTAACAGTATTATGTACACAATTGTTCAGGTCTCAAAATGTTTTAGAATCACTTGACATAAACTTCCACTTAAGAGACTAACCAGAACAGTCCCGCCCCTGCACCAAGAAACAGCCAAAGAATTCAGGTTGAAATAAATTCAAATGATACACAGTAATATTTTGTTTCATAGAATAGCAAGTAAACAATAGGTCATCCTATTTACTCAGCTAGCTTTAATTTCTGTTATCAATTAGTCCAGTTAATGAACTTCACACATGTACATGCGCACAAGCACAAAAAGAGAAGTAAAGAACCTTATTCTCCTTTTGGATCTCAAACTCAATAGAGCCCTAATCCCAACTACATGGGACCAGTTTTCTCATCAAGAATTCCAGGAAAATCTTTAGATTGATAATATTATAAATAAATAAAAGCATAGTCAAGGAAACGAATCTTGCTTTCTTCTTTACAGTGGCCTCTACAACCCAATCACCAATACAATTAAAATCAGTCCCTTTGGGACGTAAATCAACCTGATATTAGAAAGTATAATCAAGTAGAAAAGTCGCTTACATCAATATCACATTGAAGAAGCAACAGCAGGCAGTTTAATACCTTAGTAATCACTAATATTATAGGATTTGAAACAGCCAAAAATCTACCATTGAAGTCCACAATATCAACCTATACGCGAGTAACCGATTAAGACAGAGAATTTTAACATTCCTCAAGGCAACTCTCTTAATTCATAGCAAGGCAAATGTTAGAAAGTAGTTTACCAATTTAACTATCAATGCTCTCCCATGGCGCAGGTAGGCCAGATTCTCTCGAAGCTGTTCAGCCAAAATGAACTGTTTCCAGCCAGAATAACCCCAATTCCCACCAACAGCAGTTATCATGTGTCCGTGAGATAGAAGCTTGCACCATTTACAATTTGGTGGTGCATCTTCTTCTGCACATTGACATTTGGTAGTGCTTTTCTTGATTTGAAATGAATGAACTGAACTTTAACTTAAATACTGACAGCGAAATTACAACCCAATTCAGTAAAAGCATTTTGGACTTGGAAGCAAGAACTAAACTTTTAACTTAAAACGCCAGCAGCAAAATCGCAACCCAATTCAGTAGCAAAAAAAATTGCAATCCGATTAACAAAAGAAATGAAATTAAAGTAATACAAGCATAATTTATACCAATGCGTAGGTCTCGGGGTCCGAATAACCCGGAGCATCAGGCTCCGAAGTCTGTAACGGAAAAACATTAAGATAAAAAGATTTCCGAAAAAACATTAGTCTTACATAACAAACAAACTACAAATGTTACAGAAGGAACAATAACTAATGACTAATGCTAATAACATAATAAATTAAACAGATCATAAAGACTTGTAAAACACAACCACAATAAAGCCTTTGTATAATTATCAAAAGCAACTCTGTTATTTTCAAATTTTTTATAAAATTAATCTCTCCTTGAGAATTTGCAGGACCAATTGTCAGTCTTGTTGGTAATTATGCGTTGGTGTTGAATAACCAATTGTCAAGATTTTTGGCATTCCGTGCCATTTATTTAGATGGGGTATGTCTCTCCGGAGCAATGAGCAACTGAAGTTGCTTTGGAATAAGTATTTTTGAGTTTTCTTCATTATCCTTGTAATGCTTTTGCTTTGTGATGCTAGTTCTTGCACTCTAAATTTGTTCAGTATTCTTTGTGATTATAGATTGCATTTTTTCCACATAGTACACGCATCAGGTCAGAGGAAGCAACAAAGTAAATTATCATATTTATAAACTAAAAAAGATAAAATTTATTTTTTTATTTTTTAAAAAGTGTCAAAAAGGAAACACCAGATATGAACTTCAAATGGTTATTACAATTCATCATATGAGATATAAGTTTTGGATCAAAATATTGGAGGCTTTTAAAATAAGGAGACCCATCCGATCATTTCTGTGAGATCCCACATCGACCAAACGGAGAGGGGGTGATGTGCCTTATATGGCACACCTCGCATCCTCATAGCGTGAGGCCTTTTGGGAGCTCACTGGCTTTGGGTTCGTAGGAACTCCAAAGTTAAGCGAGTTGGAGGCTGGAGCAATCCAAGGATGGGTGACCACCCTGGGAAGTTGCTTCGTGAGCTCCCAGAAACAAAACCGTGCGGGCTGGTGAGAATGTAGCCAGGCCCAAAGCGGACAATATCGCGCTACGGCGGAGCCGGTCCGGGGTGTGACAGTTTGGTATCAGAGCCACTCTGCCGTGTGGTGCGAGTGTGCCGACGAGGACGCCGGATCCCTTAAGGGGGGTGGATTGTGAGATCCCACATCGACCAAACGGAGAGGGGGTGATGTGCCTTATATGGCACACCTCGCATCCTCATAGCGTGAGGCCTTTTGGGAGCTCACTGGCTTCGGGTTCGTAGGAACTCCGAAGTTAAGCGAGTTGGAGGCTGGAGCAATCCCAGGATGGGTGACCACCCTAGGGAAGTTGCTTCGTGAGCTCCCAGAAACAAAACCGTGCGGGCTGGTGAGAATGTAGCCAGGCCCAAAGCGGACAATATCGCTCTACGGCGGAGCCGGTCCGGGGTGTGACAGTTTGGTATCAGAGCCACTCTGCCGTGTGGTGCGAGTGTGCCGACGAGGACGTCGGATCCCTTAAGGGGGTGGATTGTGAGATCCCACATCGACCAAACGGAGAGGGGGTGATGTGCCTTATATGGCACACCTCGCATCAAATAGTGGGAGGCCTTTTGGGAGCTCACTGGCTTTGGGTTCGTAGGAACTCCGAAGTTAAGCGAGTTGGAGGTTGGAGCAATCCCAGGATGGGTGACCACCCTGGGAAGTTGCTTCGTGAGCTCCCAGAAACAAAACCGTGCGGGCTGGTGAGAATGTAGCCAGGCCCAAAGCGGACAATATCGCGCTACGGCGGAGCCGGTCCGGGGTGTGACAATTTCAATGAGGGGTTATAGTAGGGTTCGTCATTGGGCCGGGCCGGACCGAGCGGAGGTTTCAAAGGACTAGGCCCAGGCCCGCCGATGGGCATTTTATTTTATTTTTGTTACAAATTTTTTAGAAAACCTATTTAAAATATAACAATAAATTTATTAATTCATAAAACATATTACATTGTTTCATTAAGGTTATTGAGTGCATCACTATAAAATATGTACATCCCAACTAGGTTGCCACCTCGGACAATCTACTTGCCGAATGGGAGGAGTCCTCGACCGCACTCTCTAAAAAGAGGAAGGTTCATGCCAGGCCCTCTAAAGATTAAGCTGGAACCTCATAGGCAAGGGATGTGTCTCCACTAAGAAAAAAGCCAAGAGTTCATTATGTTGTGATCAAATCTTCTTCGAAAGAGGTCTCATTTGCTAATGTCAAGCACCTCGTTGGTGTGGATAGTAAGAAGATTGGTGGCATGCAAAATGTTCGGGATATTCCGCTCAAGTCTCCAATTGACAATCCTAGAACCTGCAATCTGCCCTACAAAGATGTCCATTCCTGAAGAGGTTCACCTGTCGAGAAGCAAAGAGATGTTGGCATTCTTCCACTAAGCTTGAGTTGTCCACACCAATCAAGGGATGAGGATTGAACTGGGAGGACTGCTCCTCCACCTAACCATGGCGATCCAACTATCAAGCCAAGAGCAATCAAACATAAAGTTGATTCAATGTCATGGACTCCTTTGCAGGCGAGGATAACAGTGGCTAAGAAGGCTAGAGAGTCATCTACTCGGGCGAAGGATTCTTCGAAAACTCAAACAGCTGGTCCAAAGGTTGACAAGTGCAACTTCACAAAGGATGTATGTGTGTATGATCTGATCGTGACGAACTTTTTATCAAGCCCGTCTACTTGCATCAAGCTAGTTGATCATATATATCAGGTTAGTGATCTTGGCATGTTCTCAAATCTTTCCTTGAAAAAGCAAAAGGAAGTGGTTGTCTATTTACTTCAAAAATGTGTAGTTTTGGTTGTTGAGGCCATTCGAAATTTGTCTGATGTTGCCTCCTCCTTCTGCTTAGCTTAGTGAGTTGGAGAAAAAGAATGTTGATCTGACTGGCAAGCTCTCGGCAGAGCAGATCCGCCATGAAACAAGGGTGTCTGAAATGAATGATAGCATGTATGTGCTGAAAAGTTTCCTTGATAAAAAAAGATAGTGAACTCAATTCTTCTGTAGCTGCTCTGCATAGCCGTAAGGAAGCTTTCTTCCATCACGAGCGCAAAAATGCTGACATGACTTTAAGCTATGACAAACTTCTAGCCAAGCTTAAACCCTATCACAAAGCTACATGGCAATCCAAGTTTGAGGTCGTTATCGAAGCATATAGCTGGGTTACTTTGACTGGAAGAGTGGGGTAGTTCCTTGTTATTTCATTGAAGATGAAGATGTTGAGACGTTCTACCCTGACATGCTCTCTTCTCAAAGTGAGCAAATCAATGCGGTGGACATAGAGGTCGACGAAGAGCAGATGGCTAGTGAGACTATAGCTGAGGAAAATGATGTCTTTAGGGTTTAGGGTTGCCTCTATACCCATCTACTGGACGATCGACAGTTGTTAGATGTTAGCTGCATTGCCTTCATCTGCATGGATTCAATCGATCACAGCTTAGGCAATCTGAATGTTTATGATGAAGGCATCGTTATGCAGCAGATCAAGGCCAATCAATTCTTTGTACTGGAAGCTGGTCATGGGATCGTCTTTGACTAATTGGAGGCTGATTAAGACTTGGGAGATCGTAGTGGCGTTTAATCTTCCTCTTCTATGTTGGTCAACCTAGACTCCTCGAAATCAACCAAGATCATATTAATCCTTATGAACTTTTGGAAGGCTTCTTGGTTGCCTCGCGATCCCCAATATGCTAGATGGCCTTCTTCGCGACGAACCCTGTACAGTGGCCTTCTTCCACTAGTTCTTTAAGGTGTTTTTCCAAGGAAAGCAATCATTTGTGAAATGTCTATGTGTCTCATGGAAGGCACCCTATTTTCTAGTATCTCTCTTGGTTGGATCTTCTTTCAAGGGTGGTGATGTCTTGACCTAAGGATTGTTTTTCACTTTGGCTAAAATTTAATGTATGGGGATGGAGAACTTGGTGTAGTTTTCATCTGCTAGAGCGTCCCCTTGGGGCTGCGACTTGCGCTTACCACTGGTCTTGTTGTTGAATGTAATTGGCTTTCCTGGTAAACTTTTTTGCGGCGATTCGATCGTGATCCCACAGCTCGTAGGTTTCTATGAGTACAAAGACCTCTGCCAGAGTCTGTCTTAGAGAGATAGCGAGTTGAGATAGCCAGCTCATGGTATAAGCCATGCTCAGTTGGCAAGCCCTTCTTGAAGGCAAATGACACAATTTGGTCATTACATCCTATGATGTTTATCTTTTTTACCCTGAATCTCTTGAAGGGATTCATCTTGCTTTTTGCATAGGTGGACCAAGGCGGCAGGGTATGGAACCATTCTTGGGCTACTCCTCACAGGGCATTGCAAATACCTTGCACATCAAAGCGTCTTCAGCCTTGTACAGGATCATAGCACTTTTAAAATGCTTGAGATGCCTCTCAGGATCGGAATCACCTTTAAATGGTTTGAATGATGACATTGATAACCATTTTGGGGGAGCTGCCTGCTCGATCTCACTAGTGAAAGAAGTAGGGTTCACTTGGTCTATCCCCCTACGTAAGGTATTCTCTGAATCTCCTTCAATTTTCAAGTCTCGAAGTCGGTTATTCACGAATTTCTCAACGTCCTCTACTCACCAGGTACGTATTTCACGCTGATTTTTCTCACAATGAGGGCGCTGCTAATTAACTTCTTCGATGGCTCGTAAGGGCTGACCTTTTTGGTCATCTTGCCTATGTGGCGTATTGGTACACCACTGAATCCCCAATCCTTCTCTTCCTGTGCAGTGACAATACCAATATCCACTAATCATTGTTTCCACTAATTCATCATAGGTTCAAATCCTACGTGGGATCTTATTCTGGATTGTGCTTGCGAGAGATTCTCTGTGGTTTGGCTCTTCACATAACTTGTTACGAGGGTTAATAGATTGACCTTCCTGAGGGCCTAGTCTCTCATGAACACTTCTTTGTGGACCTAGGAGTGCATGAACATCATGTCGTGGGCCCAACCATTCATACACGTTGATCCTTGGACTTAACCTCGATTAGAGACTCGATATATTTTAAGTAGGGCTTCCGAATGCTTGTGAGCCATAATGCTGAGCAAGCTCTTATTCTTCTCCTTATCTGCTTGTTCTTGCTCGACCTGTATGGGACCTCTCGAATTACTGATGAGTGCATACGTCCAAGGCCAAGGCCTTAGACCAAGTCAATCTAGTTGAGGAGTTGTCCAACCAAGTTATTTTGGTCTTCCATTCTTTGAGTCAGTAGGTCAACTCTAAGACTAAGGTCTGCTTGACATCATGGATCAAGAGGACAGAATTACGTGGAGCCCAATTGCACTCGGGTTAAGGTTTCGTTCGAGGTGTACAGGGAGCGTACGTCGAGCACGGCGGCAAAGGAAGGAATGAATGAAGTTCCTCCACGATTGGGTCATGGCCTATGGTGATCCTATGACCAGGAACATTTTAGGATACGATATTAATATGTATGGAAAGGTCTCGTGCATCTAACTTTTTTAGACCACTTTCCATTTATATCTTAATCCATGGATTTGTTACTTTGTGTACGTTATGTATCTAAAGCAACGTTCTTGCCCATTTGATTATTATATATTATTTTCTTACAATTATCCATTTTATATTGGCTTCTAAGGCATATATCTAACAATTGGCGCGGCGGCATAAGCTGATAGTAGGCTTGCGGCAGTGGTGTCGTAAGAAGGCATGAAGTTCATGGCCATGGGTTGGGAGGAGGGGCTGCAGTTTCAACCACAAAAGTCACGGATTGGGTAATGGCAAAGTTTTTGCTTCTCATGCAGTTGCTTCCAACCATGGTTTTTTGGAAGGCTTCGGTTGAGTGACGTATAGGAGGAACCATATTTCTTTTATTCAAGAGCACACGTTGAGTATAACTCGTGCTCTCAATAAAAGAACTAAAATGTTTGTGCAAATTTCTCAAGGGAGAATATTCCCTGGGTGATTCATCGACCGTTGATATTCTTTCTCTCTCTTCCTTGATCCCTACAAAATAAATAGGAGTAAATACACCACACCTGGGGGGCTATTGGGTAAAGGCCCTCCAATGCCTAAGTTAGTCCAATTGGATCTTTGAGAAAAGATAGGGTAATAGCTAAAATAGATGGAGTTTTCTCTTATGGGGAGAGCCAGGTAACTAAAGCCTTGTGTGGTGGCACTTAGCCGTGTGGGAGAGATGAGAGAGGGAATGTCAATTGCAAGGAGAGAAAGAGGATTTTTGTAAGGTTTTGGAATTATCTTGAATGTCTTGTGTTGCCATGTATTTATATTCTCCTTATGTGCTAAGGTTTTGGGAGAATAATCGTTTTTTAATTATGATTATTTTTCCCAAAAATTATAATAGAAATTACTCCAAGAGATTTGATGGAGATTGGTTCCTTGATTTAGGGAGATATTTCTATCTTAAATCAAAAATAACTTCCCTAATTAAATATTTAATTAGGGTAATAAGTTTGACCTAAGGAATATTCTTTTTTCACGTGTCATCTTCTTGTTAGCCTATTAAATATATATTCCCACAACTATAACAGTAACAAAATAAACAAAACAAACTGCACTTAACAGAAACAACGCAAACAAAAAGACAAACGTCATGATCAAAGTACTAAAACTAAGTCAAAAGAACATATAGCTTCAAAATTATACAGACTTCTTTCTAAAATCCAATCATCATTGGGGGCTTCATAAATTCAACTTAAACATTCAGAAACTGCACTACAATTTCTGATTAAGTTGCAACCACAATAACAAAAAAAAAAAAAAAAATCAAAATCAAAATCAAAAAGCAAAGCCATCTTAAAAACAAGCAATTAAACAAAGTCAAAAAGGTGTATCCATTGATGGCACAATTGTGTAATTTTCATTGACTTCAAAAATTATACCAATATTCAATGATAAACAATTTAGCCAAATGTAATTAAATGAAAACTAAAATGCAGTGTGTGCAAAACTTGATTATTCTTGAAAATTTGAAACATACAGTTTAAAATCCTACGTTCAAAACTTATTCTGCTACCTACAAGGAGCAGACAGATTTGCACAACATGCAAATTCAGCTTTTGGTTGGAGCGAATAGATGCTCAGAGAACAAAAACTATACGAAAACCCACGTAGAATAAGTATTAGAAACATGGAATTTTACAGAAGCTCTAGAATGCCATCAAATACTTCTACTTGCCAGCATGCTTATGTTCCCGGTCCAAGAGCCAAGGGAAGTGGGCATGTTCTATAAGAATTCTACAGCATCGCATATTAAAAAAATGAAGGAACCAAATGGATTTCCACAAGCATCCCATTTGGTAGATAATATTATGTATTCTTGATCAAACAGAATTAAAAAAACCCGAGTTAGGCCATCATATTTGATACTTTTGAGAACATAATAGTGAAAAACATAAGAAATCGATAGAAATAGGCCATGGAAGTAACAATAAGGTGATAGTCAGACACCTCACAACAACTGTCCTTGGCGCCAATATACACAGGAACACTCATCTTCCAATTGAAACACTAAATTGATGAAACGAATGACAAAATCACAAACATTATCTTACTAAACCCTAATGACAAGAGAGGAAGAGAGAGAATATATCAAACCTCATGCTTGGACTAGTTCTTGTGGACGCAGCTGGTGGCATTGGAGAGTGACTCAGGCTTGGCGAAGATGGAGTGATCAAAGAGCTCCGACTAAGGGAGGCACTGGGTGAGGCCTTTGCGGAGATTTTCCGAGATGTGGTTAAGGAAGGTGTGGAAGGCTGGGGTGCCGATCGGGCTTGAGATTGGGCAGAGCCAACTGAGGTTGCGGTGGTTGTGGAGGTGGTTGAGATTAGAAGGATCTGAGGTGGGGTTTCACAAGCCCATATATAAGAATTTCAAATACCTTTTAAAACTAGGTATTTGACAAATAGTTTTTCTATTTAAACCCCACACTTCTCTGTGTTTACTCCATAACCCATATTCTAAGTTCACTCCGACTTCTAATTCAAAATTTCACAATTTCTAAGAAAATTTTCCCAAAATACTCCTAAATACACACCCAGCAAAACATTAAAATAAAATAAAATAAAATAAAAAAACCTCATAAACCTCGTTACCCACACCCCACACCCGAATCCTAAGATCTTCAACTCCACTTTGCAGTTTCATACTAGCATTTTGTAGGCATTACTGCATCATTATTCTTTTGCACCCAAATTTTTTATTTTTTTATTTTTGTAAAACATGTTCTATAATTTTTCAATGTAACATAGTGTGATAAATATTTTAAAAGTAATAGCTTACAAGTGTAGTCATCCTTTATCAAGAATTTTGTTCTGCTCTGGAAAACGGATTTGGCACATGGTTTTTTGATGTATATTTTCTTAATATATATATATATATATGGTGTACATGGATGCAGTAAACACTACGTTTATATTATTGAAGGCATTATGTCAATTTAGGGGATAAATAAAAACATTAAGTAGAAGTGTTGGGCCGTGGGTGTGGAAGAAATCTATTAATAAAAGAAAGAGAGGGAGAGAGAGGTGAGGAAGGAAAGCAAAGCCAGGGGAATTCATAATATCCACTCCCTCACTCCCTCCCTATCCACCTATATTACTCTCACAATCCCAATTTAGGGTTTATGAGGAGAAAATGACAGTGTAGTAGGTTTCAGGGATTAAAAGAGGAGTAATCTGACAAAGGGTGCAAAGATGTTTGTGTTTTTCTAATACTTAATATGTAGAGTGGTTAGTGTTAATGTATGCATTTTGGGTTTTTCTTTTGGCTTCCCTTGACAATTTTGTAATAGGATTTCTATTGTTATTTATCAAGCTCAAGTTTAGATTGAGAATAGCTTCTCTTGGTGTTCTTAACTAACAACAATCATATGGAGGATCATGCAACTTGACAAAGGTAAAATTGTGCATTGCATAACATTGCATTACACTGTTTTCATAAAATGATGACTAGTCATCTGTTTCTTGGATGACTAGTCATCCTTGCTCTCCAGCTTGATAACCAACTTTTTTGTCCTATTCCTTTTTCTCTCTCTGCTGTCACATGGGACTCTGACCTAAGGGAATATTTTGGGTTGTATAGGCCCGGCCATTCCTCTTTGGGGAGCCGTCTCTTTTGTGAGGAATTTGGAAAGGAAAGATTGGTTCTCTATCTTTCTGTTCTTCTTCTTCAAGAGAGAACAATTTTTTCATCTATGAGTTTTTCCATATTGATCTCTTTATGAAAAAACTGCATTTGAAATAATGATCTGCATCTAGCTTCATAAAAACATTCTCTCATTTATATCTAGGTCAGATTCACTACTGATTTCTTGAAGAGTATGGTTTCTTGAAGAAATTGGTTATTCTCCTTTGAATCCAAATTTTGGTTTCTGTTTGAGTTGAGCTTGCAAGCTGGTGCCATGTGATGAATTAGCTGAAGAAGGAGCTGCCATTGCCATGAAGAACTGGGCTTCAAGCTATACTAAGTTGGAGAAGAAGATTGCACAAAGGAGGTATTGCTCATCTTCCTAAATAGATCTAGGTTCTGCTTGAGCTTGCTTGTATTCCTTTGTAAGAATCTTTTTCTACCTAGTGGATTGCCTGATCGGTTGATGACCCCCAGTTTTTCCTAATGGTGGGTTTCTGGGTGAACAATTTCTGATAGCATCCTTGTAATTTTTCTGGGTTTGTGTTCTTGGTGGTCGACTAGTCATCGTATGAATTGTGGTTGACTAGTCATCATTATCTGCTGTTTGGTGTTTGCTTGATTATGCTGTCTTCACACACTTTCACCATAGTTGTTGCTAGCACAGGAGATGCCTAGATTGATGGGTCCTTCTGAGTACCTAGGTTGTCACTAGTAATTCTCTAGGCCTGCAGGTACATCATGGTATGCTCTGTGTGTGTGAAGTTTGTTGCATTTTTTGGTTGAATATCTTTTAAGTTTACCCATCGTCACCTAAGTACCGATTGAAATTGGCATCAGAGCGTCAGCTCTTAATACAAATAGAGAGATCCTAGGATTTGTTTTGGTGTTTAGGTGTGCTCACTATGGAACGGGATCGAGTTGCTGGATCTTGCAACTCCCCTCCTTATTTTGATGGAAACAACTACATTGCTTGGAGAGAAAATTTTGAGATATTCCTTAATGCTCTTGATGAATACGCAAGTGAGTATCTCACAAAAGAGTGGGTTGCTCCTGTCAAGACTGTTGAGAGTAATGTTGTGCCCAAGCCTAGGTCAGAATGGACTGAAGCTGAGGTGTTTGCTGCATATTCAAACAAGAAAGCCAGAAATGCCTTAGTTACAGCCTTATCTAGCACACAATTTTCACATATACAACACATCCCAAATGCGAAATAGGCTTGGGATAAACTAAGGGTGGTTCATGAAGGGGATGACCAAGTTAGAAGCCTAAAACTTCAGATAGTGCTTGCACAATTTGAAGAACTTAGGATGTCGGAAACTGAGTCTATTTCTGTGTTCTATGGGAGAGTTGAGATGATCACAAATGAAGCCATGAGTCTCGGTCAACCTATTGATGAGCTTCTTGTTGTTTAGAAAATCCTTCGTGTTCTACCATCTAGGTTTAGAGCAAAGAAAACCGCAATCATGGAGGTCCAAAACTTAAAATGAAATTAAGCTTGGCAAGCTCGTAGGAAAATTGAAAACCTATGAGATGGAGTTGAATATGGAAGAGAATGACATTAAAAAATCAAAAACTGTTGCACTTCAAGGAGTGAATGATTGCTCTCTGAAAGGTAGTGAAAAATCCTCAGGTTTTGAGGATGAGATGGCTTTGTTTGTCAAAAAATTTAGGAGAATTCTTAGGGATAAAGGAAAGTTTGCTAGAGAGGGCAGCTCTGGTAGTGAGAGACAATTTAGACCATCAACTGATCGTTTTAATGAGGGGAACAAGGATGTCAAACCTTTCACTAAAGATTTTAGAAAATCGGTCAAGTGCTTCACATGTGGAGGCATTGGGCACTATGCTGCCGACTATGCAAACAATCAGAAAAAATACTCCAAAAGAAAGGACAAGGCCATGAAAGTCAGCTGGAGTGAGAGTGAAAGTGAAGTCTCTCAAGAGGATTCATCTTCCTCTGATAATGATGACCAACATGTTGCTTTTGTTGCCTCTGTACAGCCAGTGTCTGATGAATCTGATTCTGAGTCAGATGACCTGTCATATGAGTCATTAGGAAGAAAATATGATTGTTTGTTCAAAGAGACATTGTCTTTGAAAGAAGAGAGCCTCAAACTTGAGGCCAACAACCATGAACTTCAACATGAAATCCTCATCTTAAAAGAAACCAAAAAGGAGTTGAGTGACAAATTTGTGTCTCTAGAAAAAGAATTTGTTGCACCTGTGTCAATTAGGAGTAATCTTGAAAATCAAGTTAATGTGCTCAAGGAAAGTAACATTGGTTTCCAGAACTCAAACAAACTGCTCCTAGGTGAATTGAATGAAGCAAAAAGTAAGTTTATATCTATGACCATTGGTGCCTCAAAAATTGACAAAATGTTGACCATGGGAAAACCTCATGGGGACAAAGGTGGTCTTGTATTTAATCATTTTGATTCTAGTTCGTCTAGCTCTACCACTAGGTTTGCCAAGTCAAAAACTCCAACCATGGATTCTCTTAATGCTCAGCCGGTAGTCAAGAAACCTAAATTTTTTCCAACTTGTCACAGGTGTGGGTTGAGTGGTCATATTCAACCAGTCTGTCATATGTACAAAAAGGATAAGACTAGAAAATTGTCTTCAAAAGATAAAAGGAATCCCAGATCTTTGCAGGATCAAGTTGATCATTTGCTAAAAGAAGTGACTAAGATTGCCAAACTTGTCTCCCTTAAAATGTGTTCACCTATTGTGCCTAAGTCTACTTGGGTTGAAAAAGGTCATACCAAATGTCTTGTTGTGCTAAATGCTTTTGCTGCATCAAACACCAACTCTTGGTACTTTGATAGTGGCTGTTCCAAACATATGTCTGGTGATAAGAGTGTCTTCTCAACTCTCAGTCCTTTTGATGGAGGCACTGTAATTTTTAGGGGAGGTCACAAGTCTCAAGTTGTTGGAAAAGGTACTGTTTGTATCCCTGGATTACCCGAGCTTAAGAATGTTAGATGTGTTGAGGGTCTTACATCCAATCTCATTAGTGTGAGTCAACTGTATGATGATGGAGTAATAGAAGTTAGATTCTCCAAGCATGGGTGCAAAATCATTGGAAAAGGTGGTAATGAGATTGTGAGCGTGGCTAGGTCTAGGGACAATTGCTATTGCATTGATGGTGTCAATGATGCAAAAGAAGTAGTTTGCAATAAAGTTGTGAATGAAACAAGTGTCTTGTGGCATCAAAGGCTTGGACACGTGAACTTTAGAGACTTGCATAAACTGTCAAAGAAAGAGTTAGTGAGTGGTTTACCAAAGCTTGACAAATCTGATCAACATGTCTGTGAAGGATGTCAATTGGGGAAGCAAGTTAGAGTGTCACACAAGAAGGTCAAACACATTCAAACACAAGTAAGCATTGAACTTGTTCACATGGACCTTGTTGGTCCTATCCAAACCTTGTCTCTTGGTGGAAAAAAATATATTCTTGTGAACCTGGGTCTCATTCTTACGTGAAACATCTGAAACTTTTTGAAGTTTTAAGTCTGTTTGTCATCTTTTGCAAAAAGAGAAGATGACTAGTCATCTGCCTCTTGTTAGAATTAGAACATATCATGGTTCTGAGTTTGAGAATTCTCAATTTCTGAAATTTTGTGAAGAGATGGTAATTAAGCATGAGTTCTCCGCACCTATTACACCTCAACAAAATGGTGTTGTGGAGAGAAAGAATAGAGTTCTTGTTGAGATGGCTCGGGTGATGCTCAATAGCAAAAGTCTTGCTAAACATTTTTGGGCTGAAGCTGTAAGTACAGCTTGTTATATCTCAAACAGGGTATTTTTGAGGTCTGGTACCAAACAAACTCCCTATGAGATTTGGAAAGGCAAGAAGCCTAATGTGTCATATTTTAGAGCCTTTGGTAGCGCATGCTATATTTTGAAAGATAGGGAGCATCTTGCTAAGTTTGATTCTAAGTGTGATAAGGGAATTTTTCTTGGGTATTCCACTTCAAGCCGAGCCCATAGAGTATACAACTGAAGGACCAGAACCATCATTGAGTCCATAAATGTCAAAATTGATGATTTTGCTGCCTCTACTGAGATGGCATTAGATGAGGATGGCCTTTTTTCTCCCCCTCTCGTGCAAGAATATCTAGGTCTGGATCTTGTAGTTGACCTGTCATCTTTCGGAAATTCTGTCAACTCCTTCAACCTCTAGTTCCATCTCATCTGTCCAAGTTGTCAGCTCCCGTGCTGATCATAGCCCTCTCACTCAAACTGAGAGTGTCATTATTGGTCCTCTTAATCAGGGAATGAGAACTAGGAAACAATTAGCTCAAGAAATTAGTCATGTGTGTTATGTCTCAAAAGAAGAACCTAAGAATGTGAAAGAGGCATTGAACCATGGTGAATGGTTTCTTGCAATACAAGAGGAGCTGAATCAGTTTGTTAGAAATGATGTTTGGTACCTTGTTCCCAGACCTACCAATACAAATGTTATAGGTACTAAGTGGATTTTCAAGAACAAAACTGATGAGCAAGGTAATGTTGTTAGAAACAAAGCTAGATTAGTTGCTCAAGGTTACACTCAAATGGAAGGCATTGACTTTGATGAAACTTTTGCCCCTGTTGCAAGATTAGGATTACTTCTTGCTATTGCTTGTCACTTAAAATTCAAACTTTATCAAATGGATGTCAAAACTGCTTTTTTGAATGGTATTTTAAATGAAGAGGTCTATGTTGAACAACCAAAGGGTTTTAAGGATCCACATCATCCAAATGATGTGTTTCGGTTAAAAAAGGCACTCTACTGGTTTGAAACAAGCTCCTAGAGCATGGTATGAGAGGTTATCTTCTCATCTTCTAAGAAATGACTATGTTAGAGGGTCAGTTGACAAAACTTTGTTTGTCAAAAGGTTCAAAAATGATGTCTTGATTGCTCAAGTGTATGTTGATGATATTGTGGTTGGTTCTACCTCTGACTTGCATGTTCAAGAGTTTATTCATGTCATGACTAGTGAATTTGAGATGAGTCTTGTAGGTGAGCTTAACTATTTCTTAGGTCTTGAAATCAAACAAAGCCATGATGGGATCTTTGTATCTCAATCGAAATATGCAAAAAATCTTGTGCAAAAGTTTGGTTTGGAGGATGCAAAATCTGCAAGAACTCCAATGAGCACTAGTGCTAAAATTCATAGAGACTTGCATGGCAAAAGTGTGGATCAAACTCTCTATAGAAGTATGATAGGAAGTCTTCTCTACTTGACTGCTAGTAGACCAGATATTTCTTATAGTGTTGGAGTGTGTGCTTGGTTTCAAAGTGACCCAAAAGAGTCTCACTTGTTTGCTGTTAAGAGAATCATAAAATATGTGAGTGGGACTGTTGAGTTTGGGTTCTGGTATACCTATGAGACTTGTGTCAGCCTGGTTGGGTATAGTGATGCCGATTGGGCAGGTTGTAGTGATGATAGGAAAAGCACTTCCGGGGGGGTCTTTTATGTAGGCAACAACCTTGTTGCTTGGCATAGCAAAAAAAACAGAATTTTGTCTCCTTATCCACTGCTGAACCAGAGTATGTTGCAGCTGGGAGTTGCTGCACGCAACTCCTTTGGATGAGACAAATGTTGGAAGACTATGGTCTTGCTCAATCATGTTTTCTCATCTATTGTGACAACATGAGTGCCATAGACATTTCTAAAAATCCTGTTCAACACTCTAGGACTAAGCATATAGACATTAGGCATCATTTTATTAGAGATCTTGTGGAAGACAAAATTCAATCTTTGGAATTTGTTCCCTCTGAGAAACAGCTAGCAGATATACTCACCAAGGCCTTGGACTTTCAGAAACATGTCACACTTAGGCAGTCCATTGGTCTTTGCTCAATTGATTGATTAGCTTGTCTGTTCCTTATCTTCAGCACATTGCAAAACTGTTGACTAGTCATCTTCATTTTAGTTGACTAGTCAAATATTTTTTTTTATGTGCAAATGTCTAAAACATATGTTTCTTCTGATCTCTAGTGATATGAAGTTTGAATCATTTTATGCTTTGCCTGATTTGTGCATAATTCCCCCCTTCTTGTTTGGAGCCATTAGATGAAATCTTTTGGTGTTCTTTCGTCCTCTTGTTGAGACAAGTGTTGTGATCCATTGTGGACAATCATTGTTATAATCTCCTATTTTTTCTCACTCTCTAAGGCAATTTGTTCAGCATTATACAAAAAACAAACAAACAAAAAAAAACACAAAAGAAGTGTGACCAATGTAGTCACGACTCTAGGAAGGTATAAGGTGTTATGATTGAAGAATCTAGAGCAAGAGCCGCAAAATTTGGCCACTCAAGCACTTAAGTCTAGGATGTGCAAATAACAAGGATAATAAATGGCCAGATTGAGTGATGAAAATCAAATAGGTTGGGTTTATTCCTTGAGTTTGTCTTGAAGGCTTATTGCATACTTGTCTCTCCAGGAGGGGTATTCATCTCTTGTATTCCTCTTGTGGCTCTGAACCTCCTCTGTCCATTTTGCCTTATCTCTGAGCATGAAATCTAATTCATTTTCTATCTATCAGAGTTAGTTGCACTTGTTTTTGTTTGCACATGTGGTTATCTTCTCTTTCTCTTCCTTCCTGTGCTTGAAGACTTGGACTAGGCTATAGTAGCTAATAAATCGTTGATCACTTGATATATTTGCTAGTTCATGTTTGTTTCTTTTTCTCTTCCAAACCCACAATCTTGTCTTCCACAGGGTCGATACTAACTTTGATGCGTGTCATGATATTCCCTTAGTTAACTAGTCATCTATGCTTTTGGTTGCCTAGTCATCCGGTTGTGTTATATTTGATGCTCGTCTTGATATTGCCTTAGTTGACTAGTCATCTATGATTTTGGTTGCCTAGTCATCCGGTTGTGCTATATTTGATGCTCGTCATGGTATTGCCTTAGTTGACTAGTCATCATTTTTGTGGTTGCCTAGTCATCTAGTTCTGCCTGTGTTTGTTATTGCCTTGGTTGACTAGTCATCATGCTCATTGTGGTTGACTAGTCATCACTGAATGACACATCTTTTTCTTTAGTGGTTATTTGTTTTTATTTTTATTTTTATTTTTTACCTCTTCTTTGTGTTTTGAGCGGTTCTTTTTCATTAGGGGTCGGTTTTCGTTTTTTTTTTCTTTTTCCTTTTAGGTTTGTTTCCCTCTTCTTTGTCATTCTATTTTTCACTCCCGTTCTCTCTCTGTTCTCTTCTGACACAGACCCAAGCCCCACTTCCCTTTCTCCCTCTGTGTTAGTCCCTTCGCCCCTTCTTCCCTCTGTTTTTTCTCTTCCAATTTCTTCCCGCTGTCCACCATGTCGTCCTCCGCGCCCTTCCTTACTTACCAACGCCGCTCCAAATCCAAATCAAATGACAGAGCGGATTTTATACCCTCCATTCCTAGGGCTCCTAGGACTCGCTCTTCTCACTCTATTCTCGCTGGAGACTCCTCCCCATTTGTGTCTCCTGAGGCGGCCTCGTTCTTCGATGGTGTTGTCTCTAAGAGGAAGTTTGTGCCTGAGAGAGCTTACCAAATTGATGCTCTCCCCTTAGCGGCCCAGGGTTCTGCAACTCAGATTTTTGAGCACTACCATCTCCATTCTCTCAACACTCTGTCTGGTAAGTTCAATGCTTCTATCGTTAAGGAGTTTTACTCAAATTTTCCTGCTAATCCTAAGGGGTCAAATTATTAATGTGTTGTTCGTTCTGTGCCCATTACTCTAAGACCCTCTGTCATTAATAGGGTTCTAGGTTTTCGATCTTACCCTGGTTTTGATTCTGATCATTTTGCACTTGCCTCTTCCCAATACACTGTTGATCTGTTTAAAACCATGGCCTATGCTGATCAAACAATGCCCCTGACTTCTAAAGGTTTTCCTATCAAGTCCTATCTGTCACCATTCTACAAATTTCTATGGGATTTTTTCCGTCACAATGTTCTCCCAAGTGGAAATAATTCAAACCCCACTCTGGCTGGCTGTCAACTCATGATTTCAATGGTGAATCATGATAAAATTCCCTTTGGGGATATTCTTTATCATGCAATTCTTGGCAAAATCGTTGGTCATGGTACAAAACACAAGGGGACTCTTGTCTTCCCCTGTCTTATCCAGCGTCTCTGTGAGAGAAACAAGGTGGTTTTTCTTGACTCTGATCAGTGGAATCCTCCCATTGCTCCATTTGGCAAGGCCTCTGTTGCCCTTAGTCAAAAAGTTTCACGAACCTTTCTCACCTCTGTGTCATCTACCTCTGAAAATGCCTATCTTAGATCTCAGCTTGCTGCCAAGGAGAAACATATTCAACATCTGTTGAGCCTCATTCCATCCCTCTTCCATTCCTGCTGCTGCTGTTACTGACTCTCATCCTCAGCCGACTCCTGCCACGAAGGTCTCAGATGATTCTGTAGATTCTGATGCGTCTGCTGATTCCCTTGTTTTTTAGCTACAGTGATCTTGTAGGCAGTGTCCTTGATAGGGGGAGTATTTTTGGACAAGTATATGTTTGTAATTCCCTTGTGGAACTTTGTTTTTTGCTTGGGTAGTCTGTGCATTTTGATAGGGGGAGTTGTGCTGTATTATTTTGAACAAGTGATTTTTGCTTTGTAATCAACCTATGTTATGTGATTTTCACTTTGTTCAAATCTGAATCTCTACCTTGTGTTTCATTCCTTTGTATGCTGACTCTCTCTCCTTGCCTTTTTGCACTTTCCTTATCAACAAGGGGGAGAACACTCTCAACCCCCATATTGCATATTGTTTCAAAATTTTGTGATATAATATGCCTGTTTTTGTGCCTGGAAGATTGGTTGTTCTTGCAGGTATCCTCACTTCATCATCTCCTTAGGCTTGGTTTTGGGTTGAGTGTTGTTAGAGAGTGTGTTGTCAAGGAAAGCCAAAAAGGGGGAGACTGTTAATGTATGCATTTTTGGTTTTTCTTTTGACTTCCCTTGACAACTTTGTAATAGGATTTCTATTGTTATTTATCAAGCTCAAGTTTAGATTGAAAATAGCTTCTCTTGGTGTTCTTAACTAACAACAATCATATGGAGGATCATGCAACTTGACAAAGGTAAAATTGTGCATTGCATAACATTGCATTACACTGTTTTCATAAAATGATGACTAGTCATCTGTTTCTTGGATGACTAGTCATCCTTGCTCTCTAGCTTGATAACCAACTTTTTTGTCCCATTTCTTTTTCTCTCTCTGCTGCCACATGGGACTCTGACCTAAGGGAATATTTGGGGATGTATAGGCCCGGCCATTCCTCTTTGGGGAGCCGTCTCTTTTGAGTTCCTAGGTTGGCCACTTATGTGGGAACATATAATTCCCAACCAATGGATAGGTGACACGTGGAAAAGGAAAATTTTTTCGGTCAACTAAATATCCTAATTAAATTCTATTTAATTAGAGACTTATATTTTATTTAAGATAGGAGTATCTCCCAAAATCAAGGATGAGATTTCTATCAAATCTTCTTGATTAATTCCAATCTCCTATTTTTGGATAAGAATAATCATAATTAAATAGGGATTATTCTGGTGTGGTATGTTGACTCCAATTTATTTTACAGGTAAGAAGAAGAAGGTAGTTCAAGGGTGAAGAATCAATCTCCGAATATTCTCTCAAGCCAAAAGCCAAGTCTCTCAAAAGGAGAGAAAATATAAGAACGAAGCTAGGGTTTAGGGGCTTGGTTTTTCCCATCTTTGTGTGCGGCTGGTGGCGGATAGAGTGCGACTGCACCTTGTCCACATCCACTTCTCCAGCGACTACCGGTGGGGTTGAGCACTGGTTGATGGATATGGAAGAGTTGGAAAATCGGTTTGGGTCAAAACTAAAGTTATCGGAGAGAGAAAGAAGGGGGGTGAAACTTGAGCAAGAAGAAGTTTCTGATTCGCTCTTAGGGTTACATTACAGTCTGGTAGTGGAGGTGTTAACGCATCGGTCAGTGAATCGTGATGCGTTTATTAGCGTTTGTATTGGGTTATGGCGGGGCGCTAAGGGGGGTTCGTTTCGAGACGCTTCCTTGCTCGCTTTGTGGGGCTGCGTGATCTGAGGCGGGTGCTGGATATGGAGCCTTGGTCCTTCAGCAATTCCTTGGTGCTGGTAGCGGAGGAATCTCGTGCGCTGGGGTATCGCAGTGTCCCATCTAATGTGGTGTTTTGGGTCCAATTGCATGGCCTCCCACCGTTAAGCATGACGGTCTCGGCAGTGACAAAAACTGGGGGTTTCATTGGTCAAGTCTTGGAGGTTGACAAAGCCAATGGGAAAGAATGTATCAGATGCTTTGTGCGGGTTTGAATCCGCTTTGATGTGCAGCAGCCGCTTATGCGTGGGGAGTGTGTTGAGTTCCCAGTGGGGGGCAGCGATGGGTCGACTTTCTCTACGAGTTCTTGCCTGAATATTGCCTACTTTGTGGATGCCTGGGGCACGCTACCAGGAAATGCGAACTGAAACTTAAAGAGAGCAGGGTGGAGACTGAAACAGTGGTCATGGGGGAGGTGGAGTACCCATATCGAGACTTGGAAGCGCTGGAAGATTTGCTAGGTAGGAAACTAAAAACTGATGCTAAGAGACCATTCTCCCCCTCGACTCGATGGGGTTGGACCCTCCCTTAGGGCAAGCGAGGGGGGAGCCCGGACCATCATGGGAAATGGAGGCGGGATGAGGGGACGAGTCATCGGCGTGATCACAGGGCTGTGAGCCCCCGCGATAGTAAGAATGGGAGGAGGTCAGCTACACGAATTGGAGTTGAGCCTAAACGCCAGTTAGCCGAAATCATACGGCTACAGCGAGAAGAGGAGGAACAACAAAGGCAGTTACGTGAGGCTACTTATGATGCTAGGCTTCTTCATGCACGGAGGGATGCGCATGACTAGGAGGATAATCAGGTTGAGAGTGGGATAGAGATTACCTATGGCCATGACCAAGTAGGAGTTCATATGAAGGTACAACATTCCTTGGAGGATGGGAATGAGATTGATCTTAATGTCGCTGCTGAAAATACTCTTGAACCCACTGGACTGGGTATGCTGGGGAGAGGTGGTGATGAGGGGGCTGGTGCTGAGACTACTGAGAGAATTTGCCCCACACAGAATTCTGATCCTTTTAATTTAGGACCACTCATTGAGCGGACCAATGGCGGTAGAGGGAAAAGGAAGCGCGGGGGACCAACGAATGGAGGAAGATGAACTATGTTTGACTGAGGGTGGTTGCAAACTTGCTCGAATGGCAACTGATAACTCAGCTGTGGCGGAGGAGACCAGCCATAATGGGTCTCCAAGGTTGTCATGAAAACACTCTTATGGAATTGTCAAGGTATCGGAGGGGTTTTGACAGTTCCAAATTTGGTGGAGCTTACACGGCTCCACTCTCCGGATTTGGTGATTTTGCTGGAGACTAAGAATAAAGGACGGAAGCTTGAGTTTTTAAAAAGAAGGTTGGATATGCCGTACATGTGTGCAGTAGATGCGCATGGATTTCGAGGTGGTTTATGCGCTTTTTGGAAGGACCCACAATTGGTTGTTTTGTCCAAGTATTCAGATTGTTTGATTGAACTTTTAATCCACGGCGTGAAAAAAGGAGATTTATGGAGGCTAATGGCAATTTATGCTAGTGTGGACGCGAAGACGCATGCACAACAGTGATTAACTCTTCAGACAAGGTTGCTAAATTTTTTGGAATCGATCGTTCTTTTGGGTGACTTTAATGACATCCTGCAAGCTATAGAAAAGCAAGGGGGTACTCCCCGTAGCGCTAGTAGTATGGGCAATTTTAGGAAATTTGTGGCCAACTGCGGGTTGCTCGATTTAGGGTTTGTTGGTTACCCTTTTACTTTGAGCAATAGGCGAGAGAGAGGGCGTATACAAGAACGCCTTGACTGCACTTTAGTATCATCCTCCTGGGTGCATCGCTTTGGAGAGGCCAAGGTTTCACACCACTTGGTATCATGCTCTGATCATGGTGTGATCCTCTTGGAAGTGGAGCCAGTCCAGGTGAGACACCGAGGAAGATTTATTTATGATCACAGGTGGGGTAAGGAAGTGGGTTGCAGAACAGCTGTACAGGATAGTTGGAGGTGGAAGTGTAGGGGCTCTGCATGTTATCGACTGGTGGAAAAATTAAAAGCAGCGCGGGGGAATATGCGGCAAAGGAGGAGAGGTGCCAAAACAAACACGCAATGTAGAATTCGGGACATTAATAAGGAACTCCAAATATGTTATCAAGCCCCGGGTTTTGATCGGTCTAAGGTTTGTGTGCTAGATCGAGATCTCAAAGTGGTTATTAAAGAAGAAGAAGTGTATTGGAGGATAAAATCTGGAGTCCAATGGCTTGCAGAGGGTGATAAGAATACGAAGTTTTTTCATGCCGAAACTGTGACGCGGCGGCGACGAAATAAAATTAGAGGCTTGGAGAATGAATTGGGGGAATGGCATGATGATGAGAAGGGGATACAAGACATCGCAGTTAAGTATTTTGACCAGCTCTTCACATCTGCAGCTTCTCTCCAGTTTAAGGAGATTATTAACTGTGTGGATCATTGGGTATCGAAACAGCACAATTTTGAACTCACCCGAGAAGTTACAGCGACTGAAAGTAAAGAGGCTCTATTTCAAATCCCTGCAACCAGGCCAGATGGCCTCACTGGGGTTTTTATCACAATTATTAGGACATTGTGGGAGCGGATGTGGTAGCTGTAGTTTTGGCATTCTTCCGAACAGGGTATATTTTGAAGAAAATTAATCATACCCACGTTGTGTTAATCCCAAAGGTGGTGAGTCCTGCGCGAATGACACAATTACGACCGATCTCGTTATGTAGTGTCATATATAAAGTGATATCGAAGGTCTTAACGAACCGCCTGAAACGGGTGCTTCCCCACGTTATTAGCCCGAATCAGACGGCATTTTTCTCCGGTCAGCAAATAACGGACAATGTCTTGATTGTCCATAAAGTACTCCATTCGTTAAAGACAAAAACACGTGGGTTGGAGTATGATGTCGTGGTTAAGTTGGATATGGCGAAAGCATACGATCGTGTGGAATGGCCCTTTCTTCTGGCCATGATGCAAAAGTTGGGGTTTGCTAATCGCTGGTGCGATTGGGTGATGGGGTTTGTCACTACAGTTTCTTACAGTATTATGGTGAATGGTACGCCGACGGGTTTTATCCAGCCCCAACAAGGCTTGCGGCAAGGGGACCCATTGTCTCCATATTTGTTCTTGATTTGCACGGAGGGAATGACAGCGTTGATACAACACTTTGCATGGAGCGGGCTGTTACATGGTATTAAAGTGTCCAGCAGCAGCCTACCTCTCTCCCACCTTTTATTTGCAGATGATTCAATATTATTTTGTAAAGCCACTGAAGGAGAAATGGATATGGTTAAGCACGTCCTTGATCTGTATGCAAAAGGCTCTGGGCAGCAAGCGAACTTTGACAAAAGTTCTCTCTTTTTTAGTACCAATTGTTTGCAAGAAACTCGTGATCGTTTGGCAAGAAGTTTAAATATTCCCCAGGGGCGGGGATTTGGGAAATACTTGGGACTCAAATTTGATTTTGGCCACTCCAAGAAAGAGGTGTTTGAAGAGATCAGGGATAAGGTGGCGACACGGGTGCATGGATGGGCAGAGAATTTTCTAACCACGACTGGAAATGAAGTGTTGTTGAAAGCAGTGGCACTTGTGCTACCCGCGTATACTATGTCCTGCTTCCTACTTTTGCAGGGCGTGTGTACGGATATCCTTCGTGCGCTCTCTTCTTTTTGGTGGGGTAGCCAAGGTACTGGCAAGGAGTTACATTGGGAAAAATGGAAGACGCTGACACAGAGGAAGCAATGTGGGGGGCTGGGTTTTAAGGACCTGTTTTTCTTTAAACGTGCTATGCTTGCCAAGATTGGTTGGCGCTTATTATCGCAGCTAAATTCGCTGCTTCATCAGGTGCTGTAAGCGAAATATTTTCCTAATGGCTTTTTCATGGAGGCCCAGCTTAGGCGAAGGCCACCATAGGGATGGTGAAGTATTTTAAAAGGTCGGCAGGTGTTAATGGCAGGGCTAAGATGGTGTATTGGAGACGGAAAGTCAGTCCATGTTACACGAGATCCGTGGTTGCCGATGCCCTACCACTTCAAGGTTAGGACACCATCACCTTTGCTGCCGGAAAAGGTATCGGATCTTATTGATCCTATTTTGCACCAATAGGATGTGCAGACGGTATGTCATGTATTTAACAAGGAGGAGGCTGATTCCATCCTGGCCATGGCGCTTAGTCGATTTGGATGTCCGAATCATTTGATGTGGCATTTTACAAAAAATGGACTCTATACAGTAAAGTCGGGGTATCGAGTCGCAGTGGAGTTGGATTCCAATGGCCTTCTTGGACGACGAGGGGGTGGAGGAACTAGTGTTGATAGAGGAGGAAGACGGCTATGGAAATCAATCTGGGGACTGAACGTGGCGAGCAAAATTCGTCACTTCGTCTCTGGAGATGATGTTGGAACTATTTAGCTGTGCGATGTAATCTGAGGCAGCAGGGTATGCAGATTGATTTGGTGTGCCCATCCTGTCAGCAACCTGAGGAGACAGTCAAAGGCGAACGCACATTGGGACAAGAGGGGTCGGACGACCCCTTGGTATGCACACAAAGTGCTCAACGAAAGTTCCAAACGATTTGTGATGTCTGATGCGCATCCTTTTTTTTTTTTTAAAACGAGCCTTGCCAAACGACGTCTTTTGGTCCAAGGCTCAGTCAAATTTTTTTTAATTGACCTGGCCTCAAAATGACGTCATTTTGGGCCAGGTTTTTAAAATTTAAATAAAAAAACAAAAAACAGAACACAGCACAGCACAGATTCATTCGACTCTGCCTCCAAACCCTTCATTCCCAATTCCACAGCTCCTCTTTCCACCCTTCCAAACCCTAACCTCTCCCAACCTCCCAACCTTCGACAACCTTCATCAACTCTTCGCCGGTGGCCCAGTGCCGATCACCACCACCTTCTACCGCTATCTGCCACCCATTGTTTCAACTATAAGTAAGCATGGAAATTTTTATATTAATAATTATAGTGATAATGTATATTTTTGATATTGATATTTTTTTTATGTAATAAAATTTATGGATATGAATCATATTGATTGATTGAGTTTATGCTTGATTGAGTTTATGCTTGAAATTTATGGATTTGAATCATATTGATTTTTTTTTTTATGTAATTAAATTTATGGATATGAATCATAGTGATAATCATATTAATGTAGATTGATTGAGTTTATGCTTGATTGATAATATGAATTGATTGAGTATATTGAATATTGATTGCTATTTGATATGATAATTTGGTATATTGAATATTGATTGATATGGGTTTAGGGAGTATATTGAATATTGAGAGTGGGTTATTGAAATTTTCATATTCATATGATAATTTGGATAAAAATTAATGATTGATTGAATTAATTGATTTGTAGATTTATGGAACGATTCTTTAAAAGAAAATTATCTACGGATAGTTCTTCTCTGTCTAATCCGGGTAGTTCAAATGCAAGACCAATTGAAGTAGATGAGATCTTAGCTAATCTTCAAGCAGACCCTGGACTAAGAACTCGAATGGCGGATTATAGTCCTAATATTCGGGATGAGATCCGAAGAGCATATCTACAAAAGGGACCTTGTCAACCTAGAAGTTATAAATTCCCACAAACTAATCAATCAGGAATTAATAGACGCTTCATTGCTCATTGGTTTGATAATCATGATTGGTTGGAATATAGTATTGCTAAAGATGCTGCGTTTTGTCTTCATTGTTATCTCTTCAAATCTAATTTTGATCAAGTGGGTGGTGATGCATTCACTGGGGTAGGCTTCAATAATTGGAAGAAGGCGAAAGAAAGATTTAACCTTCATATTGGACCGGTTGGTAGTGTTCACAACCAAGCTAGAGAAGTTGCTTACAATTTGATGCATCAAACTACACACATTGAAACAATTGTGATCAAGCAAACAAGCCAAGCTCGCACGGCTTATCGCACTTGCTTGAATGCATCACTTAAGTGCACTAGGTATTTGTTGCGGTTATCGCACTTGCTGAAAGTGCATGTAATAAAGGCGTAAAGAATTAATTTCCTCTTGCAATTTCTTGCGGATCATGATGAAAAAGTTAAGGCCGTTGTGTTGGAAAATGCTCCGGGAAATTTAAAGTTAATAGCTCCTTCAATTCAAAAAGATCTTGTCAATTCTTGTGCCAAAGAAACCATTGATCTTATCTTGAGTGATGTAAAAGATAGATATTTTTCAATAATGGTGGATGAAGCACGTGATGTTTCAATAAAGGAGCAAATGGCGATGGTGTTGCGTTATGTGAATGACAAAGGACAAATAATTGAAAGGTTTGTGGGGGTTCAACATGTAACCGACACTACTTCAAGTGCACTAAAGGAAGCAATTGATGAATTCTTTTCTTCCGTGAATTTGAGCTTTTCCAAGCTACGAGGACAAGGTTATGATGGAGCTAGTAATATGAGAGGTGAGTTCAATGGCCTTAAGACAAAGATTTTGAGAGAACAACCTTGTGCATTTTATGTTCATTGCTTTGCTCATCAACTTCAACTAGCTCTTGTTGCGGTAGCAAAGAAAAACATTGATGTCAACTCTTTTTTCACAACGGCTAATAGTTTGGTTAATGTTGTTGGAGCATCTTGTAAGCGTCGCGATGCACTTAGAGCACAATACCAAGAAGAGCTTGTGAGAGCTTTTGAAGATGATTGTCTTATAACGGGCGGGGCTTAAATCAAGAAAGGACTCTCAAACGTGCCGGCGATACACGATGGAACTCACATTATGGTACGTTGATTAGTATCATTTCTATGTTCCCATCTGTGGTGAATGTGCTTCAAATGATTGTTGATGATAATCCTAATGATAGTTCGGGTGAAGCCTATAAGTTATGGAGAGAAATACAATCTTTTGAGTTTGTGTTTCACTTATTTGTAATGAAAGCTATATTGGGAATAACAAACACTTTGTCTCTAGCATTGCAAAAGAAAGATCAAGACATTGTGAGTGCAATGAATTTAGTGAAAACATGCAAGGAAAACCTGCAGTTGATGAGGGATAATGAGTTTGAAGAATTGGTTGAGCAAGCATCCTCGTTTTGTTACAAACATGATATTATAGTTCCTACCATGGATGAGGAATATGTAATTCCAGGGAGATCACGGCATAATGCTCCAATGAAGACAAATTATCATCGTTATCGTGTGGAGATCTTTATTCATGTAATTGATGGGCAACTTGCGGAGTTAAATGATCGCTTCAACGAGGTAAGTACTGAGTTACTTACTTGTTTGGCATGCTTGAGTCCAAAAAATAACTTTGTGGCTTTTGACAAACGAAAGCTAGTTCGTCTTGCTCAATTTTATCCTTATGATTTTTCGGATAGAGACTTATTGATGCTTGAAGATCAACTTGGTGTTTATGTTCATCATATGCGTTCGAGTAGTGATTTTTCTCAATTGGAAGGGATTAGTAGTCTTGCGGAAAAAATGATGGAGAAAGGAATGCATGAAATATTTCCTTTTGTGTATTTGCTTCTTACATTGGCTTGGTTTTACTAGTTGCAACTGCATCAGTGGAGAGGGCATTTTCCGCCATGAATATTATTAAAAATCCACTTCTCAACAGAATGGGAGATCAATGGTTGAATGATAACTTGATTGTTTACATTGAAAGAGTTGTTTTTGCTTGTATTGATAACGAAATTATAATACAACGTTTTCAGAATATGAAAACTCATCGTGGACAATTGTAACTTGTATTATTGGTTTTGCTATGAATTATGAATGGAAGTACTATCTTTCTATCTTTTTAGCATTATATTCTTTGTAGAAAAATTTCAAACTTTTATAAGCCCCCTTGGTTACATGATCCGCCACTGGAGACAGTGTGCAACTTGCATGGTTGTTTTGGTTTGCATGCCCTATTCAATTAGATGTGATGTCGTTGCAGGGGGGACCTTTGCGGACATATGGTTGGAGCTGTGTGATCGTTTTGCAGGGGAGTCTGGAAGGGATGGGCCGCTGAGTTCCATTGCATACGGGCTCTGGCGGCTATGGAAGTGCCGAAACAGTCTGGTCTTTGAGGGGATTCCAGTTCACCCAGCTGTAGCTGTGGAGCTCATGATCAAACAGCAAACTGAATTTTTGTAGAGTAAGGAGCTAGGGACGGAGACGACACCCGTTCATGGAGGTGGCGGAGAACATCGACGCATGGGCACTCAAAAATGGTCTTGCCCTCTGATGGCTTTTGCTAAAATCAATTGTGACTGGGCATGGACGTCACAAATTTTGGGTGGTGGGTGGGGTTGGGTGATACGTGATGCAGCTGGGGTGTTCAAGGGGGCTGGGGGTGAAGGGGGTGTACGATGCGGCGTTGCAATAGTTGTTGAAGCCGAGGCATTATGGGCGGGGCTGTGTCCGGGGATGGACTAGGGTTGGCAACGGGTGGTGCTGGAGCCTGACTCCAAGCTCATGATTGATATGCTGAAAGGGGGTGGTTGTTCTGACTCCCGGGTTGAAGGTATTGTGCGTGACATTAGAATAAGAAAAGATAACATGAGTATTTATGTTCCATAAAAGTAGCACCCATTATCTTATTTTGTTTTTATTTTTATTTTTTTAATATGAAAAAAATATGAATTTATCATATTATCCTCATTTAATTAATAATTTCAATTCTTAATGTTTGAATTAATCAATGGCATTTTCTGGTATTTTGAATGTTTCACCGTTCTCTGCTTTTTTCTTTATATATATATATATATATATAAAATATTAAAATATTCATTAATCAACTAAACTTAAATACATAATCATTTAAATACAAAATAAAAACTAGGGGTAGAGATAAGGGTGTCGGGGAAGATGGCTCAGCCTTCACCCCAACCACCAATGCCCACTAGATTTTTCTTTTCTTTGTGTTTCAGGCCTGTGGTTATTCTGGGTGTGGGCAAGGGCGGAACTACGTTTAGGTTTAGGTTGAGATGGGCTCCAGCCCAGCGCTATGTTTAGAGAATAGGCTTAAGGGGCTTAATTATACAAGCCAAAATAATGTAAATAAAAAATTAGCCCACCGTCTAGAGCCTACCTCCATTTAAATTAATCAAGTATACTCCCTTCCCAACCATTGGATTGATTTTGGAGTCCCTTTTTCTAGAACCATCAAACGGACCAGACTCAAGTATTTTGGCAATGACACAATGGAATTATCCAAGTGATGCTTTCTTGTTTGTTTGTCATATCCACGTGAAGCTTTCCAAATTTTAAAGTGTAAGATATTAATTTATTTCAAATCTTTCAAAGCTTTCCTTTTCATTCTTTCTCCCCTGAATTCTTTATTTAGGGTTTGTTTGGGAGTGATTCTGGATAAGCCAAAAAACACTTCTAATCATTTTTCCAAATAATCACTTTAAGTGGGTTTAAGTAATTTTATGGAGAAGCACATGGGAAGTGTTTCTGCCCAGAATCACTTAAAATCACTTAAAGTGATTATATGGAGTACAAAGAGGTGGCTCTCCCCATAAGTGATTTTGGTCTAAACATAATCACTCACAAACGAGCCCTTAATTTTACTTTCATCATTTTTCCTCATTCTCTTTCCTCCTCCAAAAGATGGCAAGAATTCATTTGTTTCTTCATGGAAACATTAGAGCTTTCATCATTTTTCCTCATTCTCTTATCTCTTTCTTTTTCCTTCACTTCTTCACTCTCTTCTCTGTGTTCATTGTTGTTGTTTGTTTGCAAATTAATTGGCTTCCATTTTTATTACTACTGATTTGTGTTTTTTTGGGGGTCGTTTATTTTACTTAATTTTGTTGCCTCGCCTACCAACAAAAAATTCTAGACATGATATATTATATAATAAAAGAAGCTAATAAATTTTTTTTAACCTATCCTTAGAAAAATTTCTGATTTCGCCATTCGGTGTGGGTGTTTGGGTACTTTGTTGGGATGGTTGCGATTGGGGGTATACTAGCTTGGTGGGGTTTGGTGTGCATTGGGGGCGGCGGCTCGGGGTGGGTATGGTTAGGGGTGAAGGTGGCTAGGTGTGGTGGGAGTGTTATCAGTCTTTTGGGGTGGGGGATCATATTTGGACCGTGGAGGAGGAGAAACTGGGGTGTCAACGTGGGGAGGGAATGGTGGCCACGAGTTGAGGGTAGCAGTTGGCGGTGGGGAAGGTTTGTGTTGTGGTGAGAATGGGGGCGGTAGGAGGTGTGGTGCTAGGGGTTGTCGGGTCCATAAGGAATTTTTCATTATTTATTTGTTTGCATGGAAGTCGATGTCATTAAAAAAAATAGGGCACATGTTTGACATATTAGCATTTAGAAAGGGTTTTTAGGTTCAATGGTCCTTGAACTTTGATACAATTCGCATTTTGGTCCCTCAATTTCCAAAATCATTCATATGGTCCATCAACTTTAGTTTTGTTTGAATAAATGGTCATGCTATCAATTTTATTAATTTTTTCTTTTAAAATTGAGCATGTGCATGGCACATGGTGTACTGCGGAGGGTCAAAATTAGAAATTTCCTCACTCTTGGGGTACATGGATAATTCCTAATGCACCCAAACCCCACATCCACTCCCCCACCGCTGCAACTTAACTCTTCCCATCCATATATCTCCCTCCCTCCCTAAGCCAAGCCCATTAAAACCCTCTACCAATCGATGAATGATAAATCTCCCTTTCTCCAACCCAACAAAGCCATGGACAACCTCCACCCAACACCAAGCCAATTAACCCACCGCTTCAACAACTAATGGAGCTCCCACAACCTAGACCTCCACCCTCCCTGTGATGGGGACGATTGGAAGAAGATTTTTTTAGTTTTTATTTTTATTCTTTGGGGTGAAAGGAATACTCAGATTGTGTAAATTAAAAATAATACAAAAAGACCATGTTGCCCCTGCATTTACCAGAGAAGATAACAAAATTGATAACATGACCTTTTGTCCTAACGAAAGTGAAGTTGAAGGACTTGGGAACGATTTTGGAAATTTAGGGACTAAAATGATAATCGGGTCAAAATTCAGCGATCATTGGACCTAAAAATCCTAATATATTTATTAACAGGTTGGCTAACGGAGTGGGTAAATTGTAGGTTTTCCAGGACTTTGAGTATGTACTTATAAATGTCCTCACAGGCGATTATGAACTTGAAAATGACTATATAATTTGGAGGGTGTTTTGTAGTTTGTCCAAAATAAAATTTACACAGTTAATAATACATACATTCTCAAAAAGTTCTTAACTACAACATAAAGGGCATGAAACATAAAAACTACTACTTTTTTTTAGGGAACACAAGAACTACCACTTAACATTCCAAGATGATAAGTTTGAAGGCCCAGAGTGTCGCGCAACCAAGGAGATCAGTCGTCTTCGTAGTCATCGTTGTGACTTCCAGAAGCCCATACTTCCACACAGAAGAGAAAATAAGTGATCCAACGAAAGATGCGGGACCCAGAAGTAGTTTTGCAGAAGAGTGGAGTGAAAACTACTAAGACAGTGAAAATGAAAAGGACTCCCAGGATCAATACAACATAGGCAAGCCAATGAAGATTGCTAACTACCATATAAACCCCAGCCATGAAGGCTAAGGAAATCATGGTAAGCGCAATCCCCAACAGCGGCAATGCCAGACGGAGAGCTGTGACCACCAAATTTAAGTCCCCCAACTGCGCCCAAATGAGACAGACTGCAACAAGGATGGCAGTATACATAGCTATGGTGTTAAAAATCACAAAGGCTTGGAACATAGCGTTGGTTAGCAAGATTGCCATGCCCTCCTGAGGGGCGTCACCGTTGTTGCCACCTGGCATTGTGAAACCGGCTGTAAATGCCATTGTGGCAACAAGTGTGGTAACCACCAATAGAGTATTCACCCTGTCCCTAATGCTTTCCTCGTTTGGTAACTTCAAGTCAGTCGAACCTCCACCACTGTTTGCTACTTGTGGCGATCTCTGTTTTTTTCTTTGGAGGACATGCAAACTCTGAGCTCGCTGTGCGAAAGCAGATTTCAATACCGTCCAAGTAAGCCTCTGCGCAGTACAAGAAGAAACAATCCAATTACCAGACACATGTCGTTGGTAAAATAGAAACAAATCATATAGAGATAACAAAAACATGTACTAACATGTAAATGATGATGATAAGTTTTAGTTTATCACTATTTGAGCGCTACATAACTTGGAGTTTCTAATCACAGCTGGAGCTCCCTATATAGTTTGTTTATGCCCAAATAAATGCATAGTTAGTGATGTCTTCATTTTGCCCAGTACAACTATTCATTTTCTTTCCCAACACGTTTTTTCCATTTGCATGTTCTTTGAATTTGGCAGGAAGACTTTATCTTGTAAACTCCTTGTATATGGGATCTGTGCAGTGACCGATCCATGAATTTTTCTTATTGGGGACAAGATGTAGACCAAATCTACAAAATCTACTACACGTTTCATACATCATTCAAATACTCAACAAGTAACAAATAAGGGTGCTAGATACTTGTAAATCTGCAATCCACAGAGTCTCATAGATATCCAAACCTTCCACAGCTGCCGAGAATACCACGCCATTTTGTCTCTCTAACCTGCCTTGATCAACAGAGCATCAAAGGAACTTCATGGGCAGTAAAAAAAGGTGAGTAGGGCCAATAGTCGTCACTATCCCCTCAAGTGGATCTGTCACTGGATGTGTGGCGTGTGTTTTATATCAACCATTTTAGGTGAACTACATCAGCCATAGAGTTGTAATCCTACTTCAATAAAATCTAGAGTGTTTTCTCAATTTATTTGTTTCTCCTTTTAGTTCTCTGTTCAATATCTTTGAGAATATACCAAACTGGAACTAATGCGTACTTGTTCCCAACACACTAAATCGAACAAGGATAATTCCCTTGGAAATGATAGCCAAAATCATCATCATCATCATCATCAGTCATGTGATAAAAGTAGATATAGTACTAACTTACCCCATGATATGATGCAATAGTTTCCAAAGTGCTTTCTGTAATGTCAAGAGCTGTCATGTGCCTATCATTCAAGAGCTTTAAGTTTGTCCTTGTATCCCAAGCCAATCTGTAGACAACCTTGGGATGGTGGTGCATCGTTGCCAAATGTAAAGGAGTATTTCCGTTCCTGTCTTTTTGGTTTACCAACATTCGAAACTCACCCTTTTTGAGAAAATATTTGACAAGATTGTCTTTACCGCATCTTGCTGCAACATGGAGTATATTTTCGCCATTAGAGTTCTTCAGTTCCTTTGAATCGGGACAATGTCGAAGCAGCTCTTTAACAATCTTGACATGACCTTTGCTTGATGCTGAATGGATTGGAAAGTTACCGCCATGATCCATTTGATGAGAATCAGAGATGCGTCTGCCTAATAAGAAGCGAACCCCTTCTACATAACCAATTGATGCTGCAGAATGTAGCGGAGTCCTCCCCTTCTCATCTTTTGAGCTCAGAAAAATTTCCTCCATGCTTGATACTATCTTTAAGATTTCTAATGGAGCCAAAGTATAAATTAGAAAAATATGAGTCAAATGAGCGTTTTTCTTTCAAGTTGAAAATGTAATAATAAAAAAATTGGATCAAAAATCCGTCACACTAGCCGTTGTGGCAAAGCAGAAAAACAGAAGTAGTATTAATTGAATGTACTAACATACCATTGTTCCGGCGGCCTAGAATTGCAGCATGCAACGGAGACTTGCCATTAACACGAACTTCTGGCTTTTTCTCAACTGCTTTTTTGTTTATTAGTTTCACGATCTCATCAAACCCTTCCTCAGCGGCCAGATACAAAGAGTGTTGTGCGGAAGCGTCAACCAACTGCGAGTGAAAAATAAATAACAACAGGCAGGAGAAAAATTGAACAAAATAATCAACAAGAACAACACCAAGATTTATACTGGTTCGTCAATTGCCTACATCCAGTTTGGAG
>NW_023010082.1:0-6658 GCF_902201215.1 Prunus dulcis
TGACCCAGAAATTGAACGGACGTTTCATAAGTGGAACAAAGGAAACAAAAAGCACACTTTGGTGGAACCACCATCCACACCTATGGCAGAAAGAGCAGTGGGGGAATTTGGCCCCCCAGTGGCAACTCCCTCAGCGATCCGACGTCCTGCTATTGCAGCCAACAATTTTGAGATCAAACCAGCCATGATCACCATGCTGCAAAATTCATCCGTATTTTGTGGTCTACCAAATGAAGACCCCAACATCCATCTTGCAATATTTTTGGAGATTTGTGATACGTCCAAGTTCAATGGGGTAACTGACGATGCGATCCGTTTAAGGCTATTCCCCTTCTCCTTGAAGGATAAAGCCAAGCTTTGGTTATTGTCACAGCCACAAGACTCCATCCGTACTTGGGATGATTTATCTAAGAAATTCCTTGCTAAATTTTTCCCACCAGCAAAAACTGCAAAATTTCGACAAGATATTATGTCATTCGCGCAATATGATAAGGAACCTCTATATGAAGCCTGGGAACGATTCAAAGATTTATTGCGCAAGTGTCCTCACCATGAGCTACCAACCTGGATTCAAGTTCAGACTTTCTACAATGGGTTGAGTCAAACAAGCAGGAAACTTGTTGATGCAGCTGCTGGAGGGGCTTTAATGACAAAAACGGCTACCGAAGCATTTGAATTATTGGATACCATGGCATCCAACAACTACCAATGGCCGAGGGAGAGAATGAATCTGAAACCAGCTGGGGTCTTGGAAGTAGATGCTATGGCTTTGCTAACAGCACAAATTTCTAACTTTACTAAAAAAGTTGATTCTTTAAGTGTTAATGCTATAAACACTAGTACTAATTTTGGTTGTGAACTCTGTGCAGGCACTCATCCAAGTTCAGAGTGTACCACAGGGAACCCATTTGCGTCCGCTGAGCAAGTCAATCAGGTTGGAGAAATTAATCGACAAAGGAATAATCCTTATTCCAATACATACAACCCCGGTTGGCAAAACCATCCAAATTTTTCATGGAGCAACACTCAGAATGTTCAGAGACCACCACCTGGTTTTCCGGCTCAAGAGAAGAAAATAAATTTGGAAGATGCGCTTACTCAATTGACTATGTCTACCACCCAATTCATGACTGAAACAAGAACTCAATTTCAGAATCAGCAAGCTTCTATTCAGAATTTGGAGGTGCAAGTTGGCCAATTAGCTAATGTTATAAGTGGAAGAAACCATAGAGTATTTCCAAGCCAACCTGAAGTTAACCCAAAAAATCAAGAACAAGCAAAGGCAATCACTCTTCGTAAAGGGAAGCAAGTAAATACAGCGGTCGACTTGGAACAAGAAGCATTAGAGAAAGAAAAAGAAGCTAAGAAGTCTGCGGCGGAAAGGGGGCATGCATTTTCACCACCAATCACCACCACAGAAAAATCCCAAGAAGAAGAAAATTCTATACCAATTCCTTCTCCTCAATTGAAGCCATATGTCCCACAAATCCCTTTTCCGCAGAGGTTGAGAAAAAATAAAGTTGATGGGCAGTTTGCAAAATTCTTGGAGATGTTCAGAAAGTTACATATCAACATTCCTTTTGCTGAAGCTTTGGAACAAATGCCAAGTTATGCAAAATTCATGAAAGACATTCTCTCCAAGAAGAGGAAGTTTGGAGAGCACGAGAAAATCCAACTGACAGAAGAGTGCAGTGCCATCCTACAACGGAAGCTTCCACCAAAGCAAAAAGATAGAGGGAGTTTTAAAATTCCATGCACTATTGGAAATAATTTCTTTGAAAGAGCTTTATGTGATTTGGGTTCTAGCATTAACTTACTACCTTTATCTGTTGCTAAAAAGATTGGTATTGGTGAAATTAAACCCACTACTGTTTCTTTGCAGATGGCGGACAGGTCAATCACATACCCAGATGGAATTATAGAAGATGTTCTAGTAAAGGTTGATACACTCATATTTCCAGCGGATTTTCTGGTTTTGGATATGGAAGAAGACCATGACACACAGCTAATTTTGGGACGCTCATTCCTGATTACTTCACGCACTCTGATTGACGTAGAAGAAGGGTTACTAACTTTGAGAGTTGGGAATGAAAAAGCGACATTCAAAGTTTTTGAGGCAATTAAATTTCCAAGAGAAGCAGAGGATTGTTTTCGCATGGAATTAGTTGATGAAATTGCTTCAGACACATTTGAAAAGGAGAATCCACGCCATCCATTGGAATCTACATTGGTCCATGCTGCTACCTCCCAAGATGACAACCCTATGGTTGCTGAATATGCCTTATATTTGGATGCATCGCAACCATACCACCCAACGCGAAGGAATCAGTTCGAACCACTAGGAGTGGCACCTCCTACGGCTGCACCTTCGGTGATTGCTGCACCCACACTTACTTTGAAGCCATTGCTAACGCATTTGAGGTATACTTATTTGGGAACTTCTGAAACTTTACCAGTTATTATTGCTGCAAATTTGAGTGAAACTGAAGAAGAAAAAGTATTACGGGTTTTGAGAAAATATAAAACTGCAATTGGGTGGACAATCGGAGACATCAAGGGTATTAGTCCTTCTATGTGTATGCACCGAATACTAATGGAAGAGGAACATAAGCCATCAGTGGAGCATCAACGTCGGTTGAATCCCAACATGAAGGAAGTGGTTCGTGCAGAGGTATTAAAATTTCTTGATGCAGGTATTATTTACCCTATATCTGACAGTAGTTGGGTGAGTCCTACACAGGTTGTGCCAAAGAAAGGAGGGATGACTGTTGTAAAAAATGAAAATAATGAGTTAGTTCCAACAAGAACTGTTACAGGATGGAGAGTCTGCATAGATTACAGGAAATTGAATTCTGCAACCAGAAAAGATCACTTCCCGCTGCCTTTTATTGATCAGATGCTAGAAAGACTTGCTGGGCATGCCTATTACTGTTTCCTAGACGGATACTCAGGATATAATCAAATTCCTATCGCGCCTGAAGACCAAGAAAAAACGACCTTCACATGTCCATTTGGCACTTTTGCCTATCGCCGTATGCCTTTTGGGTTATGTAACGCTCCTGCCACTTTTCAACGTTGCATGATGAGCATTTTCTCGGACATGGTGGAGCGATTTATTGAGGTATTTATGGATGATTTCTCTGTTTTCGGTTCATCTTTTGATTCTTGTTTGGATAATTTGGCATTGGTGTTGGCAAGATGTGAAGAAACCAATTTAGTTCTCAATTGGGAAAAATGCCATTTTATGGTACAAGAAGGAATTGTGTTGGGGCATAAAATTTCAGCAAGAGGTATTGAGGTTGACCGTGCAAAAATTGAGACCATAGAAAAGCTGCCACCCCCTTTTACAGTAAAAGGAATTCGAAGCTTCCTGGGACATGCTGGGTTTTATCGTCGATTTATAAAGGATTTCTCTAAAATTACAAAGCCTCTTTGCAAGTTGTTATTGAAGGATTCTGAATTCAACTTTGATTCAGACTATTTGGAGGCATTTAATTTATTGAAGACAAAGCTCACCACCGCACCAGTCATTATGGCACCTGATTGGGAATTACCATTCGAGATTATGTGTGATGCAAGTGATTATGCTATTGGAGCCGTCTTGGGTCAAAGGAAGAATAAATTACTACATGTAATTCACTATGCCAGTCGTACATTGAATGATGCCCAACTGAACTATGCCACTACGGAAAAGGAATTGTTAGCAGTGGTATTCGCATTGGATAAATTTCGTTCTTACCTACTGGGTGCAAAGGTAATTGTATATACGGATCATGCAGCTTTGAAATTTTTGCTTGCCAAGAAGGAAGCAAAACCAAGACTAATTCGATGGGTTTTATTACTTCAAGAGTTTGATATTGAAATTAGAGATAAAAAAGGGTCTGAGAATGTGGTGGCTGACCACCTCTCTCGGCTAGTCCGTGAGGATAAAGTTATAGAAGATATTGGGCCTATCCTAGAGACATTCCCGGATGAGCAATTATATTCCATCTACTCTGCAAAAGAATTCATCACTCCCTGGTATGCAGATTTTGTAAATTACCTAGCTTGTGGTATTCTTCCCCCTGATATGTCTTTTTATCAGAAAAAGAAATTCCTCTCATTGGTTAAACATTATTATTGGGATGATCCATATTTGTGGAAGCATGGTCCTGACCAAGTTATACGAAGATGTGTACCTGAGACAGAGATGGCTGACACATTATTGCATTGTCATACTTTGGCATGTGGAGGCCATTATGGTGCTTCCAAGACTACGGCCAAGGTTCTGCAATCTGGATTTTTCTGGCCTACTTTGTTTAAAGATGCTCAAGACTTTGTTGCAAGGTGTGATCCTTGCCAACGTACAGGAAATATCTCTAGTCGAAACCAAATGCCCTTGAATAATATTTTGGAGGTGGAATTGTTTGATGTTTGGGGTATTGACTTCATGGGTCCGTTTCCGGCATCATATGGGAATTTGTATATTTTGGTTGCAGTGGATTATGTATCCAAATGGGTCGAAGCAGCTGCCCTACCCACGAATGGCTCCAAGGTTGTGGTCAGATTTCTACGAAAGAATATTTTTACACGATTTGGGGTCCCTCGTGCAATTATTAGTGATGGAGGTACGCATTTTTGCAATCGTCAATTTAACTCCCTTCTTGCAAAATATGGCATCACCCATAAAGTGTCTACTCCCTACCATCCGCAAACTAGTGGGCAAGTTGAAGTTTCGAATAGGGAATTGAAGAAAATCTTGGAAAAGACGGTGAGTGCCTCTAGGAAAGATTGGTCATTAAAATTGGATGATGCACTATGGGCTTATAGAACGGCGTTCAAAGCGCCAATTGGGATGTCACCATATAGACTGGTTTTTGGGAAAGCATGCCACCTTCCGGTGGAATTGGAGCATAAAGCGTTTTGGGCTATTAAAACGCTCAATTTTGACATGAGTTCGGCAGGGGAGAAGAGGAAGTTACAATTGAATGAGCTAGAGGAACTTCGAAATGAATCGTATAAGAATGCGAAAATTTACAAGGGCCGTACAAAGAAGTGGCATGACAAGCACATCTTGAAGAAGGAATTTTATGTGGGTCAAAGTGTTCTCCTCTACAACTCCCGGTTGAAACTTTTTCCTGGGAAACTTCGCTCTCGTTGGTCTGGGCCATTCACGGTGTTAACAGTGTATCCTTATGGGACAGTTGAAATCAAGAATGATCGTGACGGTACAACTTTCAAAGTTAATGGCCATCGACTCAAACCTTATGTGGCAGCTGCATTTCTTGAGGAGGAAACCACTATCCTCCTTGATGACCCCAAGTAAACGCACCCTAAAGTCGGGCTATTGACTCTAAACCAAGCGCTTGTTGGGAGGCAATCCAACTAGGTGCCTTCGTTCCTTTTTATTTTATTTTGTTCGTTTTCCCTTTATTTTCCATCCTTCTATGCCTTTACTAATTGTTACATGCATTTACTTTAAACATTGAGGACAATGCTTAGTTTAGGTTTGGGGGTGTGGAGTTTGGTTGTTTTTGTTTGAGTTTTGAGTCATAGAAAAAAAAAAAGGCAGATTTTGTGTTCCAAAGAAAGGATTTTGTGTTTCCAAGAACATTTCTCGATTTTTTTCTAGCCCTGTGATGATTGCAAACATGTTCCAGATGTGTTACAGATGTTGTTTTGGCCATTAGATGACTTTAAAACCCAGAAAATAGCAAAAGAGGTTATTATGTTCTTATTTTGGTCAAAATCAAAAATTCTGCCTATTTTCCTTTTTGATGTTTTTCAGGCAAATTTGAAGCCACCAACATGTTTAGAATGGTTATTATGATGATTTGAAACAGTTTTGGGGGTCTCAAGTGCTTTACATGACGTTTTAGGACGATTTGAAGTTAAAAAAGTGGCCTAAAACCCAAAAAAGACTAGCTGCTATCTACCCAGAAATATGAAGATTTTTCGTCACAAAATGGTTTTTAGCGACGGTGTTCATCAGATTTTTCGTTGCTAAAGGATTTTCAGCGACGGTGTTCATCAGATTTTTCGTCGCTAAAGGTCAATTTTCCAGAATTTTCTAATTTCATTCCAAATCAATTATGATCCATTCCATTTGTGATAAGAGGTTTCTAGGAGCTATTCCAGGTGTGTCCTCTTCCTTTTGATGAAATTTCTTTATCCCTAAGCAATTATGGCACATAAATTCACTCACATTTGTTTGAAAAAAATCACAAAATGCCTTTAACTTTTAAAAAATAAAAATAAAAATAAAATATTTGTTAAAGCTTTTACTTTCTCTTACTAATAGTGATGTATATGTGATGTTTGATCATATTCCTTTAACTAAAGTGTTGTCATGAAAGTTTATGCATCATAAGTATAGCACTTCACATAGCCATGCTTCAAGTATTTTAATGGACAAGCTAGCTATACTTGGATGATTGTGGAGAAATAGTGGAGACTACCATTGTGAGATACTTGAGCCAAATTGCCATTCATTGAGAGAGTACTTGGGATTAGTCTTATTCACTATTTTCTTTCTTTTTTATTTTATTTTAATTGATCTCAATTAGGCTTTTGAATTGAATACTAAGAACTAATCTCTATTTTGGAATCATCTCATGCTTTTACTTTTGAGTTGGATGGACCTTGAGAGATGATGTTAGGCTATGCATGTTCTAGCCAC
>NW_023010082.1:19060-55804 GCF_902201215.1 Prunus dulcis
TCCATCCTGTAACAGTTCTTGTTGGAACTAACTCATTATTTTCATTTTTTACAACAGTCATCCCTCCTTTCTTTGGCACAACCTGTGTAGGACTCACCCAACTACTGTCAGATATAGGGTAAATAATACCTGCATCAAGAAATTTTAATACCTCTGCACGAACCACTTCCTTCATGTTGGGATTCAACCGACGTTGATGCTCCACTGATGGCTTATGTTCCTCTTCCATTAGTATTCGGTGCATACACATAGAAGGACTAATACCCTTGATGTCTCCGATTGTCCACCCAATTGCAGTTTTATATTTTCTCAAAACCCGTAATACTTTTTCTTCTTCAGTTTCACTCAAATTTGCAGCAATAATAACTGGTAAAGTTTCAGAAGTTCCCAAATAAGTATACCTCAAATGCGTTAGCAATGGCTTCAAAGTAAGTGTGGGTGCAGCAATCACCGAAGGTGCAGCCGTAGGAGGTGCCACTCCTAGTGGTTCGAACTGATTCCTTCGCGTTGGGTGGTATGGTTGCGATGCATCCAAATATAAGGCATATTCAGCAACCATAGGGTTGTCATCTTGGGAGGTAGCAGCATGGACCAATGTAGATTCCAATGGATGGCGTGGATTCTCCTTTTCAAATGTGTCTGAAGCAATTTCATCAACTAATTCCATGCGAAAACAATCCTCTGCTTCTCTTGGAAATTTAATTGCCTCAAAAACTTTGAATGTCGCTTTTTCATTCCCAACTCTCAAAGTTAGTAACCCTTCTTCTACGTCAATCAGAGTGCGTGAAGTAATCAGGAATGGGCGTCCCAAAATTAGCTGTGTGTCATGGTCTTCTTCCATATCCAAAACCAGAAAATCCGCTGGAAATATGAGTGTATCAACCTTTACTAGAACATCTTCTATAATTCCATCTGGGTATGTGATTGACCTGTCCGCCATCTGCAAAGAAACAGTAGTGGGTTTAATTTCACCAATACCAATCTTTTTAGCAACAGATAAAGGTAGTAAGTTAATGCTAGAACCCAAATCACATAAAGCTCTTTCAAAGAAATTATTTCCAATAGTGCATGGAATTTTAAAACTCCCTCTATCTTTTTGCTTTGGTGGAAGCTTCCGTTGTAGGATGGCACTGCACTCTTCTGTCAGTTGGATTTTCTCGTGCTCTCCAAACTTCCTCTTCTTGGAGAGAATGTCTTTCATGAATTTTGCATAACTTGGCATTTGTTCCAAAGCTTCAGCAAAAGGAATGTTGATATGTAACTTTCTGAACATCTCCAAGAATTTTGCAAACTGCCCATCAACTTTATTTTTTCTCAACCTCTGCGGAAAAGGGATTTGTGGGACATATGGCTTCAATTGAGGAGAAGGAATTGGTATAGAATTTTCTTCTTCTTGGGATTTTTCTGTGGTGGTGATTGGTGGTGAAAATGCATGCCCCCTTTCCGCCGCAGACTTCTTAGCTTCTTTTTCTGTCTCTAATGCTTCTTGTTCCAAGTCGACCGCTGTATTTACTTGTAAGATCCCACATCGACCAAACGGAGAGGGGGTGACGTGCCTTATATGGCACACCTCGCATCCATCTAGCGTGAGGCCTTCTGGGAGCTCACTGGCTTTGGAGTCGTAGGAACTCCAAAGTTAAGCGAGTTGGAGGCTGGAGCAATCCCAGGATGGGTGACCCCCTGGGAAGTTGCTCCGTGAGCTCCCGGAAACAAATCCTTGCGGGCTGGTGAGAATGTAGCCAGGCCCAAAGAGGACAATATCATGCTTGGTAGAGTTTGGGTAGTCAGCTGCGCCACTCTGACCTTGGTGAGGCCTTTTGGGAGCTCACTGGCTTCGGGTTCGTAGGAACTCCGAAGTTAAGCGAGTTGGAGGCTGGAGCAATCCCAGGATGGGTAACCCCCTGGGAAGTTGCTCCGTGAGCTCCCAGAAACAAATCCTTGCGGGCTGGGGAGAATGTAGCCAGGCCCAAAGAGGACAATATCATGCTTGGTGGAGTTGGACCAGTCCGCTGCGCCACTCTGACCTTGGGGAGGCCTTTTGGGAGCTCACTGGCTTCGGGTTCGTAGGAACTCCGAAGTTAAGCGAGTTGGAGGCTGGAGCAATTCCAGGATGGGTGACCACCCTGGGAAGTTGCTTCGTGAGCTCCCAGAAACAAAACCGTGCGGGCTGGTGAGAATGTAGCCAGGCCCAAAGCGGACAATATAGCGCTACGGCGGAGCCGGTCCGGGGTGTGACATTACTTGCTTCCCTTTACGAAGAGTGATTGCCTTTGATTGTTCTTGATTTTTCGGGTTAACTTCAGGTTGGCTTGGAAATACTCCATGGTTTCTTCCACTTATAACATTAGCTAATTGGCCAACTTGCACCTCCAAATTCTGAATAGAAGCTTGCTGATTCTGAAATTGAGTTCTTGTTTCAGTCATGAATTGGGTGGTAGACATAGTCAATTGAGTAAGCGCATCTTCCAAATTTATTTTCTTCTCTTGAGCCGGAAAACCAGGTGGTGGTCTCTGAACATTCTGAGTGTTGCTCCATGAAAAATTTGGATGGTTTCGCCAACCGGGGTTGTATGTATTGGAATAAGGATTATTCCTTTGTCGATTAATTTCTCCAACCTGATTGACTTGCTCAGCGGACGCAAATGGGTTCCCTGTGGTACACTCTGAACTTGGATGAGGGCCTGCACAAAGTTCACAACCAAAATTAGTACTAGTGTTTATAGCATTAACACTTAAAGAATCAACTTTTTTAGTAAGGTTAGAAATTTGTGCTGTTAGCAAAGCCATAGCATCTACTTCCAAGACCCCAGCTGGTTTCAGATTCATTCTCTCACTCGGCCATTGGTAGTTGTTGGATGCCATGGTCTCCAATAATTCAAATTCTTCGGTAGCCGTTTTTGTCATTAAAGCCCCTCCAGCAGCTGCATCAACAAGTGTCCTGCTTGTTTGACTCAACCCATTGTAGAAAGTCTGAACTTGAATCCAGGTTGGTAGCTCATGGTGAGGACACTTGCGCAATAAATCTTTGAATCGTTCCCAGGCTTCATATAGAGGTTCCTTATCATATTGCGCGAATGACATAATATCTTGTCGAAATTTTGCAGTTTTTGCTGGTGGGAAAAATTTAGCAAGGAATTTCTTAGATAAATCATCCCAAGTACGGATGGAGTCTTGTGGCTGTGACAATAACCAAAGCTTGGCTTTATCCTTCAAGGAGAAGGGGAATAGCCTTAAACGGATCGCATCGTCAGTTACCCCATTGAACTTGGACGTATCACAAATCTCCAAAAATATTGCAAGATGGATGTTGGGGTCTTCATTTGGTAGACCACAAAATACGGATGAATTTTGCAGCATGGTGATCATGGCTGGTTTGATCTCAAAATTGTTGGCTGCAATAGCAGGACGTCGGATCGCTGAGGGAGTTGCCACTAGGGGGCCAAATTCCCCCACTGCTCTTTCTGCCATAGGTGTGGATGGTGGTTCCACCAAAGTGTGCTTTTTGTTTCCTTTGTTCCACTTATGAAACGTCCGTTCAATTTCTGGGTCAAGTGGTATGAGTTCTAGGGTACGAGAACAGTGCATATACGGATCAAAGTACCTGAAACAAAAAGAAGAAATTCAAATTAAACTCAGAATTAAAATATATTGATATTACTAGAAAGCAATCCTCGGCAACGGCGCCAAAAACTTCTTGTGAAATTATTGCAAGCGCACAATCCGTACAAGTAATATAGAAATAAGTAGAGTATCGTTCCCACAAAAATTGTAATTTCCTATTAATTACCAATTATGATTAATGCATAAGTTTATTTGAACAGTTGATTAAGAAGATTGATTAATTTTAAGAAAACTAAAACAATTATGAAAAATAACAATTTAATTAACGATAGAAAATTAAGATGATGAAACTAAGATGAGAGACACTAGAGCATCCGACTTCACCATAACCAATTCTACTTAATTCTTATAGCCAATTAACCCTAATTACTATCCATGTTGACAGTTGGTTTCTCCTAATTCATTTGATATCCCCTCTCGGGCTCAACCAAAAGTATTCTCAATTAACAACCCATTCTCTCTCGAGCAACGGATTTCGAAAACCAAGAACCCATTAAGTTCTATGAGAACCTACAAGAAAACTGCATGAGTCATGTTAGTCCCTCTCGGGCACTCATTCAAGTCATGGTATTTGTTACAAGAAGCAAACACCAAACATCTCCTCTCGGTCTCCGCTTGGATCATCAATTAAATATTAGCTAGATATTTAAATCATTAAGAACAGTAACAAATACTCAACATGAGATAATAATCAGAAATTAATATAACAATAGAAATTAAGTATTCAAGGTTAGGCTACATCGTAGCCCTAGCAAAGGAAATTAGTTCATGACAGCAGAAAATATAAACAAGAGAATTATTGTCATAAAACCAATTTGGCCGATGGACTTGATCTTCAAAATCTTCACAGGAACACCTTCAAAAGCTCCTCAAATAAAGCAGCAGCAAATTCTTGGCTCTCTCTGATATTTCTCTAGTTGAATAAAAGTTGGTGGAAAAAGATGATGGGTAATGGATCCTTTCAACAATGACCTAAACTCCCTATTTATAAAACTCCTAGAAATCCTACCTAAGGAATAATTACAATTGTTATAAAAATAGGATTCCTTCTAAAATAAGGTCTTCTTTATTTCTCCTTATTTGACTTGATAAGACTTGCACCATCTTGAACTAGGAAATTTGACAACATTCCTTGCAACAAAAGGAATGACTTGGCTTCTTTTTAATTGATCTTCATCTTCTTGCCTTTTTTAGCACACTTTCTCCTATTTCACAATTCCTTCACAAATCTCACAAAACCAATTAAAAACAACCAATTTAATCTGAGAAATTAATAAATAAATAAGCAAAGGAGGCATAAAATATATATAAAATATAGACTTATCAAAGCACTCTTTTGAAGCCACGAGAATCAAGTAAGAGATATGTAAGGTTAATTTTTATTGTCAATTTCATTCTTCTCAATTAAGGTTAGAGAAGCTTATCATGGATTTGGGTTATGTACAACTCAAACTGATCCTAACCCATGAAAGTAATTTTAAAAGCTTCAATTCCGTTTTGATTTCTAAATTGTTAATGAGTTATAGCCTTTTGATTTAGTTCACGAAGTGGCTGTTGTTGATATACGAAACTTTGTAGAACCAGAACAATAAACAAACGAACAAGAAGAAAATAGCAAACTGTAGAGAGATGAAAACATATTTTATATATAACTGCAGTTAAATAAAACTGATAATGAAATTGCAATAATATTTAACTGAAAATAATGATGATAATGAAATTGCAAACTTACAGAAAATCTTGATTGAAAGATTTTATTGATAGATAGCACTCATATTTTACAAATGTTCTTCAAAGGGATACTTCTGAAAGAACTTTGAAACTAGAAAATTAAAAATGTAACTTGACTTTACAACATGAAATTAACCTCTATTTAAATAGCCAGGCTACTGAGATGTCGGCAGCATTTGGTGACTGTGGAGGCACGGAGCTAACTTCTTTTTCTTCCATCTAAATTTACTTTTGCTTTTGCTTTTTCCGTTACTTTATTAGTCTTTATGTAGGAAATATTGACAGTAGAAGCACGGGACTTGAAGACATTATTCTAACTTTTATTTTTACTTTGTTCTTTTTCTTTTTCTTTAGTCTTCATTCAAATCATAGGGGTCTTGACTGTCGGGGTAGTCGGCCTATCTGAATTTCTGCATGGAATCTTTTTGACTGATTGATGGATTTTGTGTTTGACTAGAAGAGGAGGCTTGAGTAGATTGAGACCTTGGGGAAGCATCTTCATCATCATCCATCTGGGAGGCTTGAATCATTAATTGTCTGGCTAATTCTTTTATTTCTAACTTGGATGTTCCTTCAATTGGGAAGGAAGAATGAGATGTGTCGGAGCAAGAAAGCTTTGACTGAGGGACCTTGACGGGAGGGAATTCAGTATTAACCTGGTCAACAATTCTTTCTGACTTGAACTTAATCCCACGATTTGATGGAGATTTGCCTAGAGAGAATACGGGATTCCCAGTCGACTTGATATGACCATTTTAAGATCCAGGGGACTTTGTATTTGGGAAAAATTGATTTTCTTCTTTGAATTTGTATTTACTGGAAAAGTACATGACTGACTCTTTAAGATTGGGAGGAAGAATGTCAAGGGTCGGACCATGTTTTTCCCCCCAGGAAGAAAACCAGTATGGAAAAGGACCTCTAAATTTACTATCAAAGTTGACGAACCATGAATGGCTAAAATCTTCAGTTTGGTATAGGAAAATGGTATGCCAAGCTTCGATGTAGTCATAGTAATTGTATTGGAGATTGTAGTTGAGTGTCTTAAGAGAGTAAGGGTGTTCACCCCATTCAGTTTGACTGAGAATTTTTTGAATATACATGGAGTGATAGAGATTGATATTCGGGTCATTTCTATCTTTGATTGGTCTAATTTCTAAAGCCTGGGTTTTGAGAAGAATATCTCGATAATATTTAAGTGACTTGGAAGTGTGTGCGGGTATGTAATGGAAATTAGGAGGAAAATAGGCTTTGGCTATTTTGACTGGGTTAGACAAGTTACTAAAGCATGGTTCAATGAGAAAGAGTCCGTAAACATGCGGTAGACTTGAATTGGAGTTGAAACAAAGAAATGGCGACCAAAATTTGTTCAGTGGCAAACTTGTAAATATTTCAAACTTGGGTATAGAAAATTTGAAATTGTCTCTCTCTCTCTCTCTCTCTCTCTCTCTCTCTCTCTCTCTCTCTTCGATTCTCTCAGTTCCGGCCACAACAAGGGCCGAGACCAATCCCGATCGATTCCTCTCGAAGCCACGAACTCAACTCACCATTTTTCCTGGCCGGAAAGCTTGAGTTTCGTCGAAAACCTCGACTGGTTCGAACTGGTTTTCCTTCGTCGTTGCACCGCTGCCACCGCCGTCCAATCCCGGTGAAACAAGTGAGGTTTCTTACTCTTTTTCCGAGCTCTAGCTGTCTGTTGCACGATCGATTTGTCATCTAGAATTCCGATTTTGAAATCTAGGTTTTGGCCGAATTTCAAAGTGAAATTCTAGCCGGTTGCCGTCCAAATTGGACCTCCCCGTAGTTGAATGAAATGATCCCCGTCTCAAGTAATAGCTAGGGTAGGAAGGGTGAATCGCGGTGTGGAATTTTTCCGTCATCGAAAATTACTCTACACACCCACGCGCTATCAGTGCGTGTGGTGGCGCGTGGGCAATGGTAGTGAAGCCACATTTTGTCCTGATGTAATCCTCATGTTGTCACGAGCACGTAGGCGTGCTCGAATTTCAATTCGGATGTCGTTTGACTATCGAATGAATTTATGCCTATTGTGCGTTATCCGGGTTCGATAGGTTTGAATCATTGGATCATTTCCAAATCAAAATATGTTGATCTAGGCACTCCTAGAATCGTGTAGGAATTCGCGGATCAGGAATCAGAGCCCCGGATGTTCCGATTCAATAACTTGAAGTTTGTGGTTTACATAACCGTTCATTTCTGACTAAACCTACAGGACGTGTTTTCTAAACCCGTAGTCGTACCTTAGAATACCTTGTACTATGTACACGCACCGGGAACTTGGGAAAATAAGTATTTAATTTGTGAATTCCGTTTCGAAGTGATTTTATATTAATTAAGGGTTCATATCTCAAAATAGGTGATCCGGCCGCTCTTGCGCAGCAGGCGGGACCCTCTCAGGGTCAGGCAGCGTGGGACTACTTGTTAGTGAACATTTATTTTAAATATACATTATTTTCTATGATTGAAAGGTTATGCATGGAATGTATTTATTTACATACATATAGATATTTTGGATTAAAGTTTGAGAAATTAATAAGTTAAGATATTAGTAATATTAAATTGAGAACGTGATTTTGATTGGAAAATTTGAAGTTGAAATTTGGGGGATCTGGGAATTTAGTAGGATGGGTTATTGAGGGAAGATTTATGATTACACTATGTAAGTACCATCCCTAGTTTCTAGGCTTCCCACACGTGGCATTAGAATTTTCGGCGTGTGGGAAGAACATGTGTTGATTAAGTCTCAAACGTGGCGTTGGAATTTTCGGCATGTGAGACACTTCCTATATTGGCGTTGGAATTTCCTGCGTATGGGAATATTATGTGAATTATGAGGAATCATCACACGTGGCGTTGGAATTTCCGGCATGTGATGATGTAGTCTTCGCGCGTTGGACTTAGTATTGGAGCTACACGTGGCCTTGGAATTTCCGGCGTGTGAGCTATTGAGTTTCGTCCCCCGGTTGGACCGCTCATCCCTAGACGCAGGATAACAATAGGAAATCCTGCGGGCTAGCCAAATATTCCAATCAAAATAATGTGATAAATAAGTAATGTGATAAATATTATGTATATTTATAGATATATATGTACTTATATATGTGTGTGTGTGTGTGTGTGTGTGTGTGTGTGTGTGTGTATGTAAATCAGTTAAAGTATATGTATATTGGTTTGGTGAGAGCAGTATAAATAAAAGTTATCATTAAATAAAGTTTTTGGATAGAGTGTTTGGTTTTAAAGGGTTTCGGAGAATGATGTTTATTTATCATTAAATAAAAGTTATGAATCTGCATGTCTTTAGTATCATTTTTATACGGTGGAGTTATTATGTTGTTTTGAATGCAAACTTTGCTTTTGTCCACTCACATGTTTTCTGTTTTGTGCCCCCCAGACAGTAGTCGCTTAAGGAGAGTTGCAAGCTATGTTTGAGGCCCCAAACCGTGAACATCAGTAGAATAGGCTTCGAGTAATTTCTTTTTACTCAACTGGATGTTCTTGTAAACAAAATTCGATAGATGCTCTGTTATTGCCCATGTTAGGTTTTACTTGTGAGGTCGGAGGCCATTTAGTGTACTGTTAAATGTTGAATGCATGCTGCTGGTTGAGACTATATTATGATTTTATGCAGGTTGAGTTTTGTTGAGATTGTTCAATTTACATAGGAGACCCTGCCAAAATTTTGGTATGAAGTCTTGATCCTTAGTAAGTGGCCCGGCATCGAGGTGATGTTAGTAACAAGACGGGATTCGTCCCGATTTCCGAGGAAATCTAGGGCGGGTCCTGTCACATATATTAAAACCAAGAAATCTAATATTGGTTTGGAATAGTTTGATTTTTTTGTCTGAGATAACTAAACCATTTTTCTTGACTATTTGAAGGAATTGATACAGGTGTTTTCAATGTTGTTCTATTGACTGAGAGAAAATAAGGACATCATCAATATAAACTATGGAGAAATCACTGAAAGGGTTCATTCATTATATTCTAGAATTCACTAGGAGCATTTTTCAGACCAAAAGACATGACATTCCATGACCAAATGAGGGTAACAAATGCGGTTTTATGTTTATCTGATTCTTGGATTTGTATTTGCTAAAATCCACTATTCATATCAAATTTAGAGAAAATGACTGCTTTATCTAATCTATTGATTAAATCTCTCTTATTGGGGATTAGATATCTAATCCATTCTAATATCGTATTAAGGGGTTTATAGTTAATGACTAATCTTGGGGTTCTTCTTTCTAATTCAGAGTTTTTCTAAACATAAAAAGCTGGACAGGACCAATGTGACTTGCTTTTCGGATTTTCCCTTTTTGAAGTAATTCTGCATTTTCTTTTTTAAAAAATTCCATAATTTATTGACTCATTTGATGGTCTGGCCTTAGTAGGAATATTTTTCTCATTAAAGGTTTTTACATAGGGGAGACTGACTACGTGTTGTTTCCTATGCCAAAAGGCATTGGGGAGATCAGAACGAACTTCTTGTTTTAACTTTTCTTCAAATTTCTGAATCTATGACTGTAGAGACTTATAATTAAGTTGTTGTTCAATTCTTTTGAATTTGACTTCTTCTTTAAGAAAATCTAGTTATTTATTTTTATTCTGGATTATCTTGACTGTTTTTGAAACTGCATTTTTCTGCAGAGCTTTTAAATTATGTAACTCGGGTTTAGTTAAAAATTCAAACTTGACTTCTTCTCCCATATGATGTGACTCTATCGTAATCTACTCGAAAAGGGCACAAGAGAGTTATGAAGGGTAGACCGAGGATGACTTCATCTGTAATATTTTTAACTAGTACGAAAGAGTTTTAAAACAGATTTTATTTTGACAGACATGGGCTTTTGAAATTTCGTAATCTAACTGAAGTGGTTTACCAAAGGTAGTGCCTAATGTTTTTTTTTTACTTTTTGTAATATTTAGTGGGGATTAAACCTTCTTGTATACAATTAAAGTCTGCTCCTGAATCAAAAAGGACTATTGTATTTAACTCAATTTTTTATATATAATAAAAATAGTGACTTTAGAGTACCATTTTCTGAAATTTATTTGTTTTATCACTGCTTGAAGGTTCATCATTCGAATTTGCTTGACTTTCATATTGACTCTTGGAATCAGAATTTCTTCTTTTCATTAAATCAATTAAATCCTGTTTAATTTCGAAATTTTCATTTTGTAATTTGTGACCAAATTTCTTACATTTCCAGCAGCGAACTTTTCTTTTGTCTGTATTTTTCTTAAAGTTACTTTTCTTGTCCTTTCTGGGTGTTTTTGACTAATTTTTTTCAAGGGTTAAATTTTCTCTTACTATAAAATTCATCATTATGTCTAAAGGACTGTTTCTTATGTGAATAATGTCTATTTTTACTAGTTTGTCGATCATTGTTCCTAGTTTTGACTTTTCTAGAGGGAGGAATAGGTACTAAACCGTATTGAGTCAGTTCTTAGCATGCTTCTCTTTCACAGGTCACTAGTTCCGATTTTCTGTGTTTAATGGTCATTATTTCTTATGTTGCTTCTTTCTTGATTATCTGCTAACCTGTCCTTTTCTCTCAACCCAAACAATAAGTCCTAGAATCCAAATAGTAGGTCCCAAGAAGAGACATGAGCAGTTGCGGTATGAGCGGAGAGAGAGAGAATCCCCAGCTTTACAGGTTTTCATGAGTTTTCAATAGAAGTTCTAGTGTCCTTCTTTCCTAGAAAATTTCATTCCAGTTTTACTTGTATCAATGAGTCACCTCCTTCGAATCAACTCAGTTAATAGCTGCAGTTCTGGAGCTGGTATTAGTAAAATCCTAGACATAGTAAATGAAGAATAAGTAGAATTTGAATCAGATAGTGAAAATTAGTTTTAAAGATTTGAATATACCTAGAGCCCCTAGTCAATAAATTTATAGAAAACGTTGGTCGCTATCCTCTTTCAAGTCAACAACCCATGTTAAATTTGGTTGAACAAGTCTATGCCCTTGGTAAAGAACATGAAACCATACATGACAGGACCTTCCCAAATTCCACTTTGGAATCCAAGCCGAACCCTGTGCGTGTCCGTCACCTGGCGAATGCCGGGCATAATTAACCAAATTGTTCTTCTTACTAGAAACCAATTTTTCTATCAGCTAGACTTCTGCCGAAAATTCGGCAGAGTCTCTCATGTAATTTGCTTGTTTCCCAAAAGTTTTCACCTGTCAACAAACATTTATATATCCCAATCGTTCATCATACATTAAATTGTATCTAAGCAATCAAGCATCATATCATTCTAGCCTCAAGCCTCAACAAATCAAATAAATCATCATGCTAATAAAATTCATCTCAACTTTCAGAACATCAATAGTACATTAACAACCTCAAACACTCCAACTCGTGGCTGCACCTTTTAACATTAGGCTGCCTACGTACCCTTACTGAGAGATCAAGCCACACGTAATTCTTTCCTTTTAATAAGGTGCTTGAATATCTTATTCATTCATCATATTGTTATGTGTTTTGCAAATCAAACTGAATTCTCATGTGTATGTTATACTCAATCATATTCACAACTCTAAAGCAATACTTTGTAACTTCCCAATATTCGTATCAGTCATATACTAAATATAAATATGTCATACATTGAACTCCCTCTATTTTAGTTTAAGAACATCTCAAAACTGAAATTCTCTTCACTTAAGTGTACCGCCATTCCTAATCCGTCAATTCCACTAATACCGTCAATTCCATCCTCGCAGGCCTCAGAGATACCACTTATATCCGAGCCGCAATCCTCGCAAGCCTCGGAGATACCACTTCTATCCGAGCAGCAATCCTTACAGGCCTCAGGGGACCGTTGGTTAGCATGAGTCGCATTCCTCGCTCCGCACGGTTCAGGGGTTCCCACAACATGTGGGGCATTATTTATAAATGACACTGTTTCAAAGCAATTAGGGGGTACCTCGTGGTGGGTTTGAAAAGGCATATCCCAAATGTCACATCCCGGGATCAACTCCGCCGTAGCACGATATTGTCCGCTTTGGGCCCCCCCTCTCTGGCCCGCACGGTTTTGTTTCTGGGAGCTCACAACCAACTTCCCAGAGGGTCACCCATCCTGGGATTGCTCTGGCCCCCAACTCGCTTAACTTCGGAGTTTCTACGACTCCGAAGCTAGTGAGCTCCCAAAAGGCCTCGTGCTAGATGGATGCGGGTGTGCACATATAAGGCACATCACCCCCTCTCCGTTGTTGATGTGGGATCTTACAATCCACCCCCTTAAGGGCCCGACGTCCTCGTCGGCACACTCGCACCACACGAAAGAGTGGCTCTGATACCAAATTGTCACATCCCGGGATCAACTCCGCCGTAGCACGATATTGTCCGCTTTGGGCCCCCCCTCTCTGGCCCGCACGGTTTTGTTTCTGGGAGCTCACGACCAACTTCCCAGTGGGTCACTCATCCTGGGATTGGTCTGGCCCCCAACTCGCTTAACTTCGGAGTTTCTACGACTCCGAAGCTAGTGAGCTCCCAAAAGGCCTCGTGCTAGATGGATGCGGGTGTGCACATATAAGGCACGTCACCCCCTCTCCGTTGGTTGATGTGGGATCTTACACCAAACTTATATCAATAATTTCCCTTATTTCACAATTCACTTCCCGACCTTGATATCAACTTTCTGATAAATTAATTCTCAACTATACTTAAAATATATATGCCACAATCTGATAAAAACCAAGGGCCATGATACATCATTTTCAGCTACTGGGCATATTCGCTATAAGTAACTATCTATATTCAATCCGTAACATGACCCAGATAACACATCCTCGGTCAGTACTCGTTTACATGGTCATTTAAACGCTTCTCAAAGGATATAACTGCCTCGGAAGACTCACGGTCAACCGAAGGGTCAAACAGCCGAAACTTGGTCAACCGGGCCAACACGGCCCACTACGTCTGATCACAGTTCGGAAGTCCTATGGGTTCAACGCACTTTTCTGAACCTACCTTGCAGGTCTAGTCCAAATCAAACGGTCGGATTGATCACGATCGCATGATCGGATGACAACAATTAATCTTGCCCTATGGTTCGCCGTTTCGGAGTATCCGAAACCCCGATTCACAATCCGTCAAATCCTTCACGATGCTGGAATTGTCTAGATCATCATATATGAAATTGACTACGATCCAACGGTTCGAATGTATCGAACCCGAAAATCGCACAATAGGCGAGATCCGTTCATGGTTCAAACGTTAACCAAATTAGAGTCCGAGAGTACCTACGCGCTTGTGAGATCACGAGGATCATTATAGGACAGAATGTAGCCCCAAACACATTGTCCATGCGCCGACAGCGGGTGGGTATGTAGATCAAATTCCAGCGGCCGGAAATACTCCAAACCGCTGGCCATGAATCTTACCCTAGGTGTAGAACCTCATTTGGAGTTACTTTTGTTCTTGGGCCTGGGCCTACCCCAAAAAATGAGTGGAAGTGGCCGAAATCACAATCCCAAAACCGGCCAAACTTTATATTTAAAAGCAACTCACCTAGGTCAGAAATTGATCAAATCCTACCCAAACATCAGTTAGAGCTCGAAAAGTAGATGAGATTCCATACCAGATGAGAGAGATCAAGCCTGCAAACATTCTGTCAAAATCTGGCTGTTTCTTCGAGTTCTCCGGTGGCACGAGTGGTGGCTGGTGGCGGAGATGGGACGGTAGAGCTGGCCGGTTCTTTTGGCATCGGTCTCACGTACTGCCGTGGTCGGTTGACTGGAATTCAAAGAGAGAGAGGGAGAGGAGAGAAAGTGTCCCCTAGAGGAGAAAGAGAGAAAAAGAGAATCTGGATTTTAAAATCCAATTTCCAAAAATTACCATTTTGCCCATATAATTATTTTGATCGTATTTTCCTCATTATAACTCTGATTTGAGCCCACTACATGTCTACAGATTCACTTCAACGTGATCTACGCAATGACATAATCGAAATCCCCAAATTCCTTCTTGGTCAAAAAGTCAACTTTAAACCTAATAAAATATTATAAGGGTATAATTGTCTTTTCTTGGAATAAATTAATAATTAAAAATTAATTAAGGATCGGGTTATTACAATCAACTCCCCTTATTAAAATTTCTTACTCGAAATTTCCAAGCCTGTCACTCGAAGAGGTAAGGTACTGATCTCACATTTGATCATCGGGTTCCCATGTAGCTTATTTCACATTATGACTCATCCACAAGACTTTCACCAATGGGATCTCTCTAGAACGTAACACCTGCGTCTTCCAATCTAAAATTTGAACTGGTTGCTCCACATAAGTCTAGTCATCCTTCAATTCTATTGGTTGCTCCTCTAAAACATACGAAGGATCAGAGATATACTTCCGGAGCATCGAGACATGAACTACATCATGCAATCGGAAAAGGTCTGAGGGCAAAGCAAAGCTGTTGGATACTGGGCCCACACGTTCCAGAATCTCGTATAGCCCAATATAGCGAGGACTTAGCTTTCCCTGCTTCTCGAACCTCACTACACCTTTCCAAGGCGATAACTTCAGAAATACCCAGTCGTCAACCTCGAACTGAAGATCTTTCCTCCTATTATCCGCATAACTCTTTTGTCGATCCTGAGCTGCCTTGAGACTTTCTCTAATTAATTCAACTTGTTTATTTGTCCGTTCGACATCCTCAGATACTTCTAATCTGTGCTCACCTACCTCATCCCAGTACAGAGGTATCCTACATTGCTTCCCATACAAGGCATCAAATGATGACATCCCGATACTCGACGGGTAACTATTATTATAGGCAAATTCCATGAGCGGTAACTCTCATCCCAGCCTCCCCGAAACTGCAATGTACATGCTCTCAACATATCTTCCAAGGTTTGGATCATTCCTTCTGACTGACCATCAGTCTGGGAATAGAATGCAGTACTAAACCGTAATTGAGTTCCAAAAGCTTTTGTAACTTTGTCCAAAAACGGGATGTAAACCGGGGATCTCTGTCCGAGACAACAATCTCATCTATGAAAATCTAGCCAACTTATTCAAAATATAGTTTGCTCTCACCGGCAGAAAATGGGCGGACTTGGTGAGTCAATCCACAATTACCCAAACTCTATCATATTTGTTCAATGTCCGAGGAAGCTTGAACACAAAATCCATCGTGATGTGCTCCCATTTCCACTCAGGAATTGGAAGTGGTTGCATCACCCTGATGGTTTTTGCCGCTTAGCTTTAACTTGCTGACAGATTAAACACTTACTGACATACTCTGCTATCTATTTCTTCATGAAGGGCCACCCATAATGTTCTCTCATAGTATGATACATTTTCGTGCTGCCATGGTGCATAGCAAAAGCCAAACAGTGAGCCTCCTCAAGAATTTCTCTTTTTAATACTTCATCATCAGGAACGTACAACTTGTTGCCCACTATTAATGCTCTATCATTTCTCACTGAATAATCAGTTTTGGTACCATTCTTGACCTCTAATCTTAGTGTACAGATCAATGGATCATGCGACTGGGCTGCAAGTATTCGTTCTAACAACACGGATCTTACATAAAGAGTAGCCAACAAGGTTCTCTGTTCACCCATACCTACCCCAACTCTCAACTTCCTCAACTCAACCAGTAATGGTAAATACCTCCCTCAGAGATGAGCTACAGATTTCGAGGATTTCCTGCTGAGGGCATCAGCTACCACTTTAGCTCTTCTTGGATAATGCTCTGCTCACTCGTTCTTTTATTAATTGAAAAAGATTCACTGATGAATTTTTTGTTTTTGCTTTTGAAGAACTTGCATGATGCTCATTCATGTTTTGAATATATTGATTAATTGGATTTACAATATTGTAACGTATATATGAACTAACAAAATATTCTACTAAGCTCTAATGACCACTCTACCTTTGAACTAAAGCTGCAACATGTTGTGGTCTTTAATAGAACAAAAACTAAAATACATGTAGTGCACAGAGTGATTTTAAAACTGATTAATTGATCAGGTCCAAAATGATTCGTTTTGGCCAGATCATTAAAAAGAAAAATAGATCGCGTTGCCCTGTTACTTTGTTGCTCTTCCACAAACATGTTGTAGGCATTCTTAGCCAGCCACCTAGGAGCCCAAAAGGTCAAGATGACTGACTTCTATGGAATTTTCAGGCGAGAGGAGGTGCAACTACACCTTTTTACGCCTCTATGTGTCCACCACTGTCTCTAGAAATGAAGGTATTCATATCAATGGGTTTCAAATTGTTGTTAATGTCTCTAAATCTTTGGGTTTAGGATTTATGGATTTTAATCTTCGCTTTCAACTTTGAACCAAGCCATTAAAAGCCTTAACACATAATATCGCTTTGGTCTTGTAAAAAGAAACTTGTAAATTGAAGCTATGTGAATCAATTTTACCACCATTTCTCAAGTCTTATAGATAGTAGCAGTAAGGAAGTTTGTGCGAATTCAAAATATTATTTGGGCATCATTATTTTTCACCATGATATCCAAGCTTGTTGAAAGGTAATCCAACTTGGCATTTTTTTAATAAAAAAAGACCAAAAAAAAAAAAAGAGAGTAAAAATTGGGACTTTTCACTTAAATTTTAGGATTTCATTAGAACATCTAGACATAAGGGTTTGAGCAGCTGAAGCAAAAAAATTGAAGAGATAAACGGAAAGAAAGAAACAGCGAATAGCAAGAAGGATTTTTTTTTTTTTTTTGGGGTTTGATGAGAGAGAGGTAGTAGAGAACGTGTTGGGAAGAGGAAGAGAAAGAGGAAGAGGAAAGAGAAAAAAGAATAATTTATTGAGAGAAATTTATCTTTCCAAGAAAATAGGGAGAAGAGAGAGAAAATTACTTTTATTTATTTATTTTTTATGTCAAAAAGTCATGTTAGGTATAATCTCATGAATTGAAAGTAAAGTAATCTAATGGCCCAAAAATTATGTCAAAAACATAGTGCCACAGATCCACCCCCTATAAAGTGAAAATGCTTTTCCTTTTACCAAAAACACTTGAACAGAAAAGTTATTTCAACATAATGTCATTTTTAGTCATTATACACAACACACAATATTTTCACACAAAAAATTTACCAAGCATTGAGAAACTAATTATTGTACCAACAACATGTTTAACAAAATATTTACCAAACGTCAAACAACTTTGTTTCACAGCAAATCTGACAGCGATTATTTTCACAGCACAACAATGCTAAATTGGCCCTAAGTGATTTTGTGGAGAAATACATGGGAGGTGTTTCTTCCCATAATCACTTAAAGTGATTTTAGGGAGAAGCATGTGGGAATGTTTCTGCCCATAAGTGATTATGGCATATCCAGAATCACTCCGAAACAAGTCCATAGTCATATAAAAGAACAAGTTGAAATTAGAGCGATATAGTTTTATAAGGTAAGGAGTGAAAACAACCGTTCTCAATTAAATCACATAATAAGATTTCATAATGTGTTCTTTAAGAACATATATTTGGAGCCAAAACTATGAATTATCATATATGTATTAGTTTATTTTTTCTTCGTTAGTGTGCTTCTTGTAACTCCTATTAATTTTTTTACAAGAAATTCGGGGAGGGTGGAGGTGGAAGAGTTCAACAAACTGAGTTATACTCCATGGGAGGACAATGTGTCACTTGGGTTCAAATATGAGACCACCAATCAACAAATACTCTTACCACAAAGCTATAAACCGGTTTGCAAAATATTCACTATTTTAAGAATATATTTTAGTATTAATGATACGGTAATGATTATTATTAAGCTCAATTGTGTTTAATAAATATTTCATGTGCTCATCACTCATGCACAAGCTTCATAGTTGTTGTCACAAGAGAAAATAGTTGTCTCATACACTACATAACAAGTTTTTAGTATTTCTTTGGAGTTAGGGGGTGGTGGAAAAATGAGTTTAGAATAATGAAAGGTGGTTTCTATTGTCAATTGAAACTTTAAAAATAAAATAAAGAAGGAAAAGTTTGGGGCAAATAAAATGTATGAGCAAATTCACGCTACATGGGCTAAGGTTGATGCTCAACTGGGCTCAGTTTTAGTCAAAGAGGCAAGATCGGTCCATTTGGTTTGAAAGGTAGACAAGATCGGTGCATGGGCTAGATTGATTCTGATCGTAACACGTAAAAGAAAAACCCCAAGCAGGCCCTAACAAATTCAAAGCTACACAAGACCGTTTTGAGTCTACTCTTTGGTTTGCTTCCTCGCCAAACCTAGCGACAACAGCCACATTTTGCTTCCCCTCCTCCTCCTCCTCTCCTCGTCATCCATCTCTCTCTGAAACAGTCTATCGTCCTCAATCAGCGATGCAACACGGAGATTACACCTCCGCTCCATATTACCAATACCCTCCGCTTCAAAACCCTAACCCTAACCCTATTCCTAACCCCACCGATCCCCACCAGAACCCCTACGCCTCTGCACCACCTTTTACCACCTCCGATTACTCGCTTTATTCCCAATCTTACCCTCCGTATTCTCTGAATCCCGATCCTGCCCCTCCCACCGCTCCTTCCTATACCCCTCCTCCAATCTCCAACCCTAATTTGCAAACCTTCAATCCCACACCTCAACCACCTTCTTTCCCTCCCTTTGAGACCCATGCGCCCTATCAACCGCCACCTCAGCAGCAATCGTATCATCCGCCATACGATCAGAATCAATCGGCTCCCAGTTATGCCACTTTGCCACCGACAATTCCCGCAATCCCTAACCATAATTCCAATCCCTCTTCTCCTTATTCGTCCGCTTACTCAGGCCCGTTTTCTCAACCTCCCTCCTCAGTCCCGCCTGTATATGAAAATCCCTACGAAAGTTCTGTGAAATTCGAGCACGGCGGTGTTGGGGGTTCCTATTTAGATGATAGGTACGGGAGCTACAACCGGACCCGATCAGATTTGGGATCGGATCTATATGGAAAGCGCTATGATTCAGGTCGCGATGAAGCGTACGGCGACGGTGTTTATGCTTACCAAGGTGACAAGGTGGAGCCATACGGGGCTCGTGGCACAGCACCCAAGTCTTCAAGCTCGTCTTTATTCGATGACTACGGCAGGTCGATCAGTTTCCCTTCTGGGAAGAACTCATCAGTGAGCTCCGGCAAGATCGTGCGGGCAGTACCGAAGGCCGATACTCAAGAAGACGCGAAGAGTGGGGTGCTTAAGTTCCGGGTCAAGCTGTTGGCTGAAAGTGGAGGACAGAGCACCATGGATGTTCTTTGTCAGGTATGAACACGGAGGCACTTTGTCCTATTTGAGTGGAAATTTAATTCATGTCTTAGGACAAGCACAACTATTAAATTTTCAAATTTTTATTTATGTTATTTTGTTGATTGGGCTATTATTCTACCATCTCCACTGTGTTGATTGTCACATTGTACACACCCTATTTCTTTCTTTCTTTCCCATGTTCACAATTTTATTTTGATCTAATCCTTATCGTCTCCCCGTTGTCTCAAAGACCTGTTATGTTCTTGACTAGAGGTTGGAGTGGGAAGTTTCGTATTGTTTTCCCATGCTTACGAATTTCAGTAATTAGATCATAGCCTTAGGCGAGAACTGTAATTGGAACTTCACCACTAGATAGAAATCATGTTTTGGCATAAATGTTACTTTAAAGAAAATGGTAAATAGGGACTATAAATTATTGAATTATCTTCCTGTTATTTGAATTTTACGTTTACAAGTGCTTTAATACACATGGAGATGCATTCTTCTTTTTTTCTTTTAAATTTTTAATGGTATCTTCTATAACTTGTTTTACTATCTTATAAATGACAGCAGCACTCATTGAGACTTCCTTTTCAGTGGATTTAATTTAATATTTAAAATGCACATTTTAATTTTTTTAGTCTAAAAGATGATTCCAGAATTGTTAGTTTAAACTTCTCTAATTTTCTATATGTTTCTATGTGAACTCTACTATATTCGATATGCATGTAATGTAAGCATGATGCTGTTTTTGGTATTCATCTGAATGATTATCTTAGGTTGGTTTGAAGTCTGGATAGTATTTTGGATGTCACCCATTGTTCTTGTTTAGTTCCTTTGTATTTTTCTTCTTGTTTTTATATAAATTTTGTTGATAGAAAAATTATCTTCCAGATTGGTTTGGATGGTATTCGTATGCTTGATCCTGCTACTAGTCGGACATTGAGAATATATCCCCTCGAGACCGTTACAAGATGTGAAGTAAGTTTGTTCTAGTTTCACTTTGATTCTAGTATGGAACTGTTAGTATTTGGCTTGAGGTCTGAATAATTTGTTTCTTCCCTTCTCATACAGGTAACTGATTCATCTACATTTGCATTTTGGTCAAAGAGCTCTGTCGATATTGAGCCAAGACGTATTAGATTGCAGTCAAATAGTTACACCACCAACACCCTTTTGGATACAGTGACTGCTGCGACTGTACAGGTTGGGTTTTTTAGAGTTGTATTTTCCCCTTTTTAAAAGAATAATGGTTCCCCTTCATAACTGACAGCACTGAGCTTAGAAATTAGCTTTAGGTTACCCTTGAATGGGGCCTGTCTTATACACGAGGTTGGTATAATTTGATTGATGATGGTATTGAAGTACATTAAAATAAGTTCTCTGTGCATAAGTGGCTGAATATCAAATGCGTTCCTTCAATGCCTAAGGATATTTACGTCCGATTTTTACAATGTCTTGTACTGGTTGGTTTCTAGCATTCATAATTCGAAAAATGAAATCCTTTTTCTTCTGTTTGTAACTTATAGAATTAGTTAGGAAGTTCCAGTTGGGCCTTCTTATACTGAAAGATGGAAGGATGAGATTATTGTGTGTATATGCTGATATTTTTATTGGATGATTCTGTCTTTATAATTTTATATGCTTTTCTTTTACTGCAGCTCAGAAAGAGGCATAATATAGTCCCATGTTTTATGCCCTTGAGACTATGGTTGTCCTTATCAATGGGTTTTGTTGATTATTATTAGTGACACATTACACTTATCTCTTGTTATTCAGCTTAAGGAAATGGGTGGAAGAATCAAGCCAACTGAATCTTTAAAGCCAAATGAACAGTCTGCAGAGAGAAAGAAAGGATTAACTGATTGGATGAACATTATAAAACCGGGAAACGAGGAGAAAGATCATTGGGTAATACTAGCTTATCTTCCTGAAAGCTTTTTCGCCTTTTTAGAATGACATAAATGTGGTAGTGCTTAATATTACTCCATGAACACCTTTTAATGCAGTGAATGGCTGTTGGAGTTCTTTTAGCAAGTAATAAAGTGATCTTGGAGTTTTTGCTCTTGCTTATTTCATTATTGTTTTTTTAGGTCCCTGATGAAGCAGTTACAAAATGTACAGCATGTGGGACAGATTTTGGGGCATTTATCCGTAAGGTATGTCTAATTGAGGCGGCATCTTCAGAGTTTGTTGTTCATACTAGCGTCTTTTGAACTTATCGGTTTCTCCTCCATTGTAGCATCACTGCCGGAACTGTGGAGATATTTTCTGTGACAAGTGTACCCATGGCAGAATTGCATTAACTGCTGATGAGAATGCTCCGCAGGTTCGAGTTTGTGACCGATGCTTGGTACGTCTCTGAACTTATCACATCATTCCAACTACGTCAGTAGGAAGTCCATAGCGGGTGTGGAGAGGATTTAAGATTCATTTTGTATTTTAATATTTTATATTTCGTTTTGCTTCTCAATATAATTCAATGATCCTATTTGACACGTTGTTATGGAGTATATCACACAAAATGGTCTGGTTTCCATTTTCTTTTATTGTGTTCCTGTGAAGATTTAGCCTCTTAGGATGTTAGTTTCTGATCAAAATTTTCATTTATTTTCAGGGAACTAGGTCAGTTGTTCAGGTATTTGCCCCACTATGTTTGGATAATTAGATTCACCAAGTAGTTTCCCACCATTTTCATTGTTGTTCCCTGTAGGAAATAACATAACAGCTTGGTTAGTCTCGTAGATCTGTTGAAGTGGAGATTTCGGTGCTTTTTGTTTGTGTTTTTATAGGAAAAAAAAAGTAACGTGAATGAGTTTGCTGTTCTTTGGGAGTGCCTTCATTACTGCTTGTATCATTACCTTGGAACACTTTGTTAGAGTTTTCCTTTCGACTTTCTATTTGGTCAAACAAAACATAAATGATAAAGAATGTTTAGACAAGCTATAGTGGTCAATGATCTGTGGATGTGATTTGGAAGTTTCATAGATTATGTCTTACCTTGTAGTGACTCTGGTTGGATTCATTATTATTAGAGTCTTGGTTTATGTTGGCAAAGGGATCTTGGATGGAAAATTTACAATCAATTCATATTTGGTCAATGGGTTTTATGTCCGAGTTACTGTTCCAAGGTTTATTTATTTATAGTAAGTTTGGCTTATGCCAGAACTTCTGCATCATATAATTATCTTGAAATGAAGAGTCCTTACAGTGTCATTATCATTTATAGGCTGAAGTGACTCAGAGGCTGAGTAATGCTAAGGAAGTATCTAGTAAACCTGCAGGATTGCAGAGTCACGAGGATCTTGCCAAGAAGCTTCAGGTGATTTTAGTGTTGTGTGCATCTTTTTGCTTCTAACAGAGTCTGCATTTTCTAATTGACAAATTATGTTTGCACCGACTGTCATTTTAATTTATGAATATGTAAGCTGAATATCTAATAAGTCTGGATCAGTACAGGCATTTTTTTTTATATCTTGTGTGCGCTCACACTTCGTTTTTATTTTTTTAATTTAATTTTCTGTACAGGAGGAGATGGAAAAGAATCGCAAGGAATCCTCAGGTAATTTCTTTGCTTTTGAAGATTGGATGGTGGAAAATATGGCCATGAAAAAGAAGTTTTTAGTCTCCTTTTAATGTTATTATTTGTGGACCAACGCGCTAAGTGAGCAGTTAGATAAACCAGTGGGGTTTCCTGCAGTTTGTAATATTCAAATAGTACTTTAGAAGCTAGAAGCATATAGACACTGCTAATTTGCTTGTTGATTTGTCAGGTTCAAAGTCTGATGGATCTGGAAGGCGGATGAGAGAGGTTGCCTGTCCTACATGCACGGTCCACTTGCAGGTAATATTTTAGATTTTCAAGGGCGTCTCATGCAAATTATAAGTAATCATATTTTAAAGGTTGAAATATATATTGTTTTTTTAAAGCTTATTTTACATAGAAGTTCAAATGAGTTTGAATTGAAGATTAAATCTCACTTTTCGTAGCATGTGTAGAGTCTTAGTGTGCACTGTGCATATTCATATTTTTGCATGTAGTTGTTGATTCCATTACTGGAATTGTTGCAGGTTCAAGTTCCCAGCTCAGGTTCGGAGACCATCGAATGTGGGGTTTGCCAGAATCCATTTCTTGTGAGTGCTCATTGATTTAAAACAGATTTTTATGACAGCACTCAATTGTTCTCTTTGAAGTTGCTGGTTATTTTATTGGTCTGGGTATGTTTCCTAATAATTTGGAATAGCTTTTACTGTGTCATTGTCTTTCTGGTTTGTTGTTGACCGGATGGCTGTTGCTTTCTGTTGTTTAGCGTGTATATGAAGTATTTATTTGAGAGCCCCATCAACTGGGTCATGCCTTTATGTAAATTGATGTTTATATAATTACGCCTTTTACGTCAAATACATGATGTGAAATTGGCCCTTGTGTATATGAAATGGCTCATCAACGCAGTTAGTTTCAATTTGTGATTCCATACGTGAGGGGAGTTGCATTTTTTGTGAAATTTGGTGGAATGTGTTCTTTTGGCTTCTTTGCCATATCTTTTCTTCAAGCTTGGTTTGACCTTGCTTTGACGAGAGAATGCTGTTTTTTTCCAAATGGTTTACCATGTTTTGTGCCTAGGGGTAAATTGTTTCTTGCAGTCATTCGATTCGATGTTGTTAATAAAGATATATTAAGAAATGGAAAGAAATAAATGTATTGGATGCCAATTTCATTTCTAAGATAAGGTTGTATGTCATAATCCAATCACTTATTATTTTTTTGGCAATTTATGTGATATGGTTAGGAATTCAGGATCTTTTAATGTAATTATTGACATAAGTAGGTGACCTTTGAATATTAATAGTTTTTATCTGTGCGATCCATTGATTTAGGAATGTACTGGTATCCGGTCAAAAGCCTGCTCTGCCTTTGCAGTTTTCCTAGGGTTTTCTGGAAGGGCCTTTTCGGCTTGGCATCGGCATTAATAATAATAATAATCAGTCAGGGTGCACTGTAAACTTGTAAAGGCAAGCAGAAAACGACGAGAGACGATACACCGCGACTGGCTACAACTATACAAATCCACTTTAATCGAGAAGCTCGTGGCCAAATTTGTGGGCCCATTTAAAATCTGAAATTGAATTGCGAAAATGCAGATGAAATGAAACTCCCAAACCTACAGTAGGCTTGAAAATGTCTTTAGCTACAAGAGGACCTTACAACTTGCAATTTGCATTTCATCAAGTAACGGCTCACTTTCAATTACACCATACAATCCAGATCATACAGTTTCTGTTGCTTTTGGATTTTTTCCGCCATCAGCTTCATATTTACACCTATCAATCGGGAGACGTGATCAAACTCACAGCTGGTGCGGGCCAAGTCAAGTTGTTATTAATCTATTGCACAATCCTTTACTTAATGAGGCAATATCGCTTTCAAATATAAGTCTGAGCAATCTCATATGTTATAAAATAATATTAGGAGGCTGTAGCCAGAATGATCTAAAGATGTTACTTTGAATGATGGATAGATTATAATAGTCTGAAATCATTAATTAATAATAATTAACTCTGGTTCTGTCGCGCTAACCGTTGAGGAATTAATCACTTCAATTAATTTCGAGCGGTATTGTTACGTGGACTAGTCTGTGACCTTCAAAGTAGCCTCCTACTGTAGTAGTACCTTTTACCCTCGCTCCTCCCTCTGCCTACACACACACACGCACACTGTTGCTTTTCTTATCTTTCTCAGTCCCCGTGAAAAGTTATAATAAATTTAGGCTTGATGTCACCACCATCATGGCATTGGCAGGTCTAGATTAATAAGATTAATTTTGTTTTGTATTTGATTTGATGAAGAAATGGGCGTGGCGTGTAGGTTTTTCCTTACCCTTCCTTCAATAACAGAAGGCAACACCCAGTTGGCTTGTTTTGTATATAGATATATCATCATCTGGTAGTTAAACCAAACTGACTGCGTTTTGTATTTGTTTACAATCCGTCCAACAACAAAAGTAACACATACACTCTCCATGCGTTGACCTCTACTTAATTTCTAATTACTGGCAATCTTCGTAATTACAAACCAATTTAAAATGATATAAATCATGACGTTGGGCAGGCAAACATCACAATTTGTGTTTGTTCTGAAAGTTTACCGCTTGATCCAGAAAGTTGACGTTTTCATTTCATGTGCTAATTAAAAGATAATGTCTCGAGCTTTCATTTCACAAGGAAGCCCCAGTTCTTCTTAAAGATTATAACAACAACTGTGGACCAATCACCGCTCCCTCACCTGTAATGCCTAAAAATATATATCTTTGCTTCATTCAAGGGACAAGTTTCCAGCGTAAGATATAAGGATATACATGAGCAGGAGCCCATGTGGCTGATCATTGAATCATAGATGACAGTTTTCAATTCTTTTAAGTTGAGAAATATTGAACATATATACATCGCTAGTGGGTTTCTTTTCCACATTTTAAACTTATTGATTTCCCAAATGGCTTAGACCCATTTTAATGGCTAGTATATATAAACAGTAGCACGTTATTAATTATGAAGAAATATATATAAATAGTTTTCTTCATTGCCTAGTACCCCATAAATACATTTTTTGCATATATATATTTTTGCATATATATATAGTTTTCTTTTCTTGCCTAGTACCCGCATAAATACATTTTTTTAATATATATATATATATATATATATATATATATATATATATATAGTCTCTTTTTATTGAGGGACGCCCTTTAGGGTATCTTACAATTTTTTTTCCAATGATCCAAACCATCTATTTTTTAGGTCTTCATTCATAGATCATCTTTACAAAAAATTAGACAAATCGAAAACCGTTTCGACATCCAATTGTGTCTTACAAAATCAATGAACACGGTGCTTTAAGAAAATGCTAAAATTTCAATAACTTAATTGAGTGGTCAAATGATATCAGATTCAACTAATTTTTTTTGTAGAGATGATCTTTGAATGAGTATCTACAAAATAGACAGTTTGGATTAGTGAAATACAATCCGGAGTGGGGCCTACAATGGGTGTCCCTCAAATAAGCTTATTTGAGGGATCTCTCAATGGAAGCTATATATATATATATATATGCAGTTATCCTCTCATCCGGATGTCTATATGTTATTATTGTGCGGATGCTATTGTAAATGGGAAGAAAAATAAGAAGGGATACATGGTATCTGCACAATAATAATGTCCGAACGTCTGTCTAATTATGTATTCATTACAAATTATTATGTTTGTACAATATAGATATATATTGATCACTGAAAGGACTACTTGACACTGTAAAATATACCCAAATTGAAATGAAATGATTGCAGTTGAAAATGTGTCACGCCAACTTTTTTATATTTGAAACAGCTTGGATATCTTTTTTCTGGTAAGAAGAAAAGCTTGGATTAAGTCTCTTGTGTGTACAATCAATGACTAGAAAAAGGCAAGAGCACAATATTTTCACAACTTGTCTACTCTATATGTGTATAAAAGCACCTGGAGTGTGTATGTGTGTATGTGTGTGAGTGAGACCAAACAGTTGTCACATCTTCCCTTTGTTTTGTTCTCTTCCTCTGAAAATAATGGGAGTGGGATTCTTCTTTATGGAGTTTTCATCTTCTTCTTCCTCCCAATCTAAGTCCCAGCTGATAGTATATGTTTGTCTTGTAGTTTTTGGTCTTTTCCATTACCCCACAATTACAGTAGAGGCTGCCGTGAAGCTACCTCCAGGCCAGACAATTCCAGCGGTCATCGTGTTCGGTGATTCTATAATGGACACGGGCAACAACAACGATCTTAAGTCTCTTATTAAGTGCAATTTCTCTCCTTATGGAAGAGATTTCCAGGGACACAAGCCAACAGGCAGATTTGGCAATGGAAAAGTGCCCTCTGACTTCATAGGTTTGTTGTATATAGCTATCTACTAAATCTCTCTCTCCCTCTCTCTCTTCCCGGTCAATATATACTCACAGTGTATATATATATATATATGCATGACAAATAATATACATGTAAGCGAAAGAATATGAGTGAATAATTTTGCCATTTGTCGCCAACTACAGAATTTATGAGTGAAGAATTTAGCAATTAATTTGTCGTTATCTAACCAAAATTCCAAGGTTTTTTTTTTCCAATAGGTATATTTCATTCCATTAGAAAGTGGGAATAATGGACATGTTAGGCGTGCACTGATTAAGAAACTCATATGAAAAAACCCCGAATAAGAAAGAATACCACACGTGCCTAAGAAGTATAAAACTAGAAATAGATTATATAGCATCAATGAACAAAACATCCTGTAAGAAATTTGGCGGATAAGTAACCAATTTCGCTACTCCATGGGAGTACAGAGCATAGAGAGCCAAGCGAGTTCCAACCAAAATTCCAAGTTTTTGCATATATGTGTGTGAATATTCCAAGTTTATATATATGTGTGTGTATATTCACTAGCTGCTCATGTTTCAAACAATCACATGTTTAATAAAGCTACCTTTTATCTGAATTCAGTTTGCAGAATTTTATATGAAGTTTAATTTTGTTTTATTCAGAAAATAGCAAAATAATATTTGATTTATTTAGTTGAGATATATTTATATATATGGTTGGTTTCTTCTTTTGTCAAATTACTTGCTTATTAACACTAACACTTGGTTTTTGAATTTTGAAAAATATGAGCAGTGGAAGAACTGGGAATCAAAAAGTATTTGCCGGCGTATTTAGATCCTAGTCTACGGCCTGAAGATCTGGCAACGGGAGTCTGCTTTGCTTCAGGTGGCACGGGATACGACCCAATGACACCCCAAATAGCGGTATGTACGTTCGCATCTAATAATACAACAACTACAACCCTAATATTTATTAATCTTAATTTCTTCTCCAATTAATTATGATGAAATACAGTCAGTTATATCAATGTCGGATCAGTTGTCAATGTTCAAGGAGTATATAGGGAAGCTTAAAGGCATTGTTGGAGAAGAGAGAACCAACTTCATTCTATCCAACGCTCTGTTTCTGGTGGTGGCTGGCAGCGACGACCTTGCCAACACCTATTTTACCATTCGCGCAAGAAAAGCCCAGTATGATGTTCCTGCTTACACCGACCTTATGGTCAACTCCGCGTCTAGTTTCGTCAAGGTACCTAACATATTTTTTTTATATATATATATATATATATATATATAATGTTGTTTGTTGGATCTAATCTTAATGTAATTAATATTTAAACTTGTATTATTAATTAGGGTTCATAATTAGTAACTTAACTGGCAGGAATTGTACGGACTTGGCGCGAGAAGGATTGGTCTGTTCAGTGCACCGCCAATAGGATGTGTGCCTTCACAAAGAACATTAGGTGGAGGATTAGCAAGAGACTGCGCCGAAGAATACAATGAAGCAGCGAAGTTATTCAACGCTAAACTTTCCCGGTCTCTCAACTCCTTAAACACAGCCCTCCCAAACAGCAGGGTGGTCTACGTGGATGTCTACAATCCTCTACTGGATATCATTCTTAATCCTGCCGAGAATGGTAAGCCTACGATAATTGCGTACGTGGATATATATATTTGATCATCAATCAATCTTAATTTTCTCATTTTGGGGTAATTAAGTAATTTATGAATGAATTTCAGGGTTTAAAGTTGCGGAGAAAGGATGCTGTGGAACTGGGATCATAGAGGTAGCAGTGTTATGCAACAAGTACGATGCCACGTGCGCAAATGCAAATGATTATGTGTTTTGGGATAGTTACCATCCTACGGAACGGACCTACAGTGTGCTGATTCCTCCACTACTCCGAAGATATGTAAACGATTTCCTTCTTGGCAACTGAAACTGATTACATTTTCATATGCTCCAATAAGCATATAATAAATAACATATTACGAATTACATTTTCTTAATTCTTGGAAGAATAGAGAATATATTGTAGTAATAATCTATTAAAATACCGTTTTGAAATAATTTAGGGTTGAATTAATGCGCTACAATCACAACCACAACGTATCAATATCAACAAAATCCTGCAAAAAAGAGGTTGCAACCAACCACACATATAATTTTATGCAATTATGGTGGAGAGAGTTTAGCCAGATCCGAGGGCCAGAGATAAGTTGGTTGGGGGTTTAGGTAGATGTATTACTACCAAGGACGCGACTTGCAGGACCGACAATCAATTCCTTTTAACGATGAAGACCCACAAAAAGACAAAACTCCATCCATAATATAATTCTTTTCTTTTGGTCGACCCTCATTTCCATACACTGAATGATTAAATGACATGTGTTGCTATATATAAATGATTCAAAATTCATACCATTTTCCATTAATTATATCAGGAATTCATATGAATGTTTTCGCACCGGTGCTCACCTTCACTTCTGTATCTATCTTTAAAATTTTGAAATTTAAGGTGTCACATGGATTAGAAAAAATTTGGTTGAATTCAGTTGGGAAGCGAAGGGATGTCGAGCGAACAATAACTGGTTATATATGTATAATATATTCTAGTGGGTGACAGAAGTGAGGTTGATACGGGTTTCTCATGGAATATTATTGAGATGAGTTTATTGTGATATATGAAGTACACTGTTGCATGCATATTTATTATCATGGAATGAAATGAATAATATATATATATATATAGTGATTCTCTTATTCGGATGTCTATATATTATTATCATGTGGCGGATGCTATTGTAAACAAGCAGGAAAGCAGCGAGGAGTAGTATAAAATATATGACGTTCACACGATAATAACGTTTGAATGTGCGCATAGGAAATTTTATATATATATATATATTAATTGTTGAGTGTTTTAAAAATCACATACATGCGGTCCCAACTCAACTCCTAATACTAATAGTATGGTTCTAACTTGTACATTCTCCACACCAATTATAATTTATACATGATCAACAAGAGCCAAGAGCAAGAGGGGCTTAGCTGATTAAGGAGTTGCGCATTCATGCATGATGCATCCAGCAGCACGAAAACCATGCACACGGCAGGCAGGATATGCTCACTCAGAGGATCATAAATTTATAAGAAAAAAAGAGAAAAGAAAGTATTTATTGATATTTTTATTCTAAACAAAAAATGACTTCAAATAAATTTTAAAACTCCATATATGGCACAGTCTTTTTTTAGCTAATCGACAAAAACTTTAATTCTTACAATAAAGCTGGAGGAATCGAACGGTTGGGTCTTGTCTTGAACTTGAACATTAACATGGGCAATAATGCATGCAACGCACCAGTGACAGTAATAACCAGAGGTACTTGCTGCGAATTCAGCTTCGTATTCAATGGGTGGGCCTTCTGTACTTTTATCAACTGTACTGATCAACAGAAGATTTGCCTTACTCAACTGCTTACATTTACCCCAAATTTGTATTTATATTAATGAACTCTTCCGCTTCACAACTACACACACACCTTTTAATCGATTCTTCAACTTTAGAGCATTTCCAACAGTACGTAGTAATAAATTGAAGTTAAATTGAAGTTTGTTGATCTACGCTGGCAATTTGAAAAGCATTATTTGTTATTTAAATATTTTTTATTTTAACAAATTCTTCAATTCAATTAATATTTACGTATTTATTATAGGATAAATTTCACTTTATTACCCGAAAGTTTCTCGAAATTCAAACTTTGGTATACTACGTTATTTTTTCGTCTTAGTCTCATACATGAACTTTGATTTTACTACAACTTTCATACTTCAGTTAGTTTGACTGTCAAGTTTTCCGTTAAACAATGACGTGACATTCATAGCTATCCCAATCCCAACCTTACCTCCACCATCATCCACCCACCCACAGCAGCTCCCAAGCACACCCTCATTGTTGAGTTCAAGAGCTTACCTTGACGAGTTCAGCAGCGGTTGCTATGCTAGTTTGTACTTGATGTTGAAGCAGCCACCGCGAAACACCATTGTTGCTATGATTTAGTCGTCGCTTTTGGTCCACATACACAAGGTTTTGGCTCTAGTTCATAGTTTGAAGGTACAATCATGGAAGTTGCCGGTTTGTGTGGGTTGGGATTTAGCCAGTGCGACACTAAGGGTTTAGTCGGTTTGGCGTCATGGGTCTCTTTTGAAGAATATGTGGAGGGGTGGTCATGTTCCTTTGTTTGTTTTAGTCTATTATTACTTTTTAGGAGTGTGCTTTGTTTTAATTTAATTCACATGAACTTTTTATGAGTTTGCTGTAGTTTGTATTTTAATTTTCGATTGCAATATAAATCTGTTGTTTTATATGTTTAGTCAGTGAAGATATTGTACCCATTTTGGCACCATTATATAGTATATGATCTATAATATACATGAAAAACTGCCCCCGAGTCCAATTAATGTAAATGTGATTATGCAAACCCAATTTTCCAATAATTGTCCTGATAATTATATGCAATTAGAAGATTAACTAACAAGCATCAAACTCTGAACTTTAGTTGATGTGATGGAAAAACTTCCTATGGTTTAGCTTTGGCATGACTATTGGGCAACTTTGAGCAAATTAGCCTCCCCCAATTCAGTCCTCCTTCTCGTTTTTTTTAATATTTTGCTTGATTATTTTATGAGTTGGGACTCTAAAAAATAATTGGATATTATTACTGGTCCGGTTGCCATTGCCATAAATGATTGATGACTCCATTAAATAATTAAACCCTCTCATATCTCCGGAACTGGAACATTGAAGTTAGTGGATGGGGAAATTTATGTGGACCGACATGTGTGGTGTGGAATAGATTTTTCGCGTTTTAAATTTTCGCGTTTTGGTTGTTGTTCAAAAATTCATTCTATATAATATGATTATATTTATTTTATTTTGTTGCATTTGTTTTGCTGTTACTAGTTACGTACCAGCTACTATATGTAGATGTGTCTGGTGCGCGATGTGGAATAGTGATCGTCAGAATAAATGACACTGCATGTTGAATAGAAGATGGTATATATATACAAATGCACACATGTACAAAACAGAACCGAGGAGGGCCCAGAAGTTGCCTCACTTTCTTCATCCTTTTCCTTTATTGGTTTAGTTTAGACTTTAGTTTGAACTAGCTAGAAAATATTATACGTACCCACAAGTTCCACCCAAAAAGAGAGAGATTGCAATTGGAATTGAAAGAGGCGTATTCAGTGATGACGACAATATTATTAATGACGACGTTGTTTGTTTCTTCTAGTACGGTAATGGTATTACTATTAATGACGACAGAAGCGGCAGGTGGAGGAGGAAGAGGTGGTGGTTTAGAGGTTAAGCTGCTAGCGGCTGCCAATGTTACAATTCCAGCTGTGTTTATGTTTGGAGATTCGATCGTTGATACAGGCAACAATAACGACAATCTCAAAACACCAGCTCGCTGCAATTTCCCTCCATATGGCAGGGATTTCCAGGGAGGCATACCCACTGGCAGATATTCCAATGGAAAGGTTCCCTCTGACTTCATAGGTTGTGCATCTTTCGCTGCTGCATCAATAATCTCTCTTTCTCTTTCTCTTTCTCTTTCTCTTTCTTTTTCACTCTCATTCTCGTGGTCAATTGGTCATCCACTCATTTGACCATCAGTTTAATTAGTTACCAGAAAGATCTAGCAAAGTCTTTCCTTTGTTGCAACTTGCCAGAAAGATTTCAATGGATATTTGGTTGGTTGTCAACTGGCAAATCAGTTACCATCATATTTAATCTTATTAACGTCCCCTAGTCTCCGAGTTGTCAAATCTCTTCTTTTGTGTACGTCGCCAGTTGTCCAAATCTTAATTATAGTTTTTTTTGGTTATGTTGCTGCCTATGGACAACGCATAGAAAATGACTAGAAAAGTGAAGGCAATACTTGGCCATTTCTGGGGCGTTGATGTACGTAGGGAAAAAGAATTCGGGAGACTGGGCTGTCCATCGTTGTTAAAGCCCATGGTTTGATTGGTATTGTCTGGGCCTCCCGTCAACTTTCTCAGTCCAATAGGGAAAATAAAAAAGAAAAACATTCTGTATGCAACAAATTAAATAATATGGTCCTTTAGTTTTGTGACTATTGTGGCACTAGAGTTGTTCTTCAATCTTCATCATAATGCAAGTTTGATTCATTATACTTCCATTTTGTCTTTTTTATCTTCCATTTTTTTTTTTTTTTTTCAGCGGAGGAATTGGGTATTAAGGAGCTCTTGCCAGCCTATTTGGATCCAAACCTAGCGCGGAATGATCTGCTTACGGGTGTCAGCTTCGCTGTGGGTGCCACAGGATATGACCCTATGACAGCAAAAGTTGTGGTAAAACGACTTGCATTAGTTGATTATGCTTGCTAATCAATTTCATTTTCACTTAACTTGTTCTTTGGCACTTGTTTTTTTATTTGGTTAAACTTAAACAGGCAGTTACACCACTATCCGATCAATTGCTGCAATTTGAAGAATACATAGGAAAGCTGAAAGGAATTGCGGGAGAAGATAGAGCAAACTCCATCTTGGCTAACAGTCTCTTTTTCGTGGTATCAAGCAGCAACGATCTTGCCAATACCTACTTTGTTACTGGCATTAGGAAATTGGAGTATGATGTGCCTTCTTACACCGACCTCATGCTCGATCACGCTTCTGATTTCCTTAAGGTCACTTTAAAACATATTAAATCCGATCGATGTCAAAACCATATAATACGAATCTCTGCCAAAGCTTGTAATTTTGATTTGTTTGATTTCTTGCGTTGTGAAAAGGGGTTGTATGCATTGGGGGCACGGAGAATTGGTGTTTTCAGCGCACCCCCTATTGGATGTTTGCCATCCCAGAGGACTTTGGGAGGAGGCATACTAAGAGATTGTGTAGAGAAACCCAACCAAGCAGCCATGTTGTTCAACTCCAAACTCTCGGCAGAGCTGGATGACCTCAACAAAAACCTACCCAACTCAAACCTGGTATATGTTGACATCTACAACCCTCTGCTCGATCTCATCATCAACCCTACTAATTACGGTAACTTACCCTAAACTTATAAATTAATTCATTAATTCAAGGCTTAATTAAATTATAGATTCAAGTCTAGTGTTAATTATTACTTATTAATTTGGTATTTTTTAATTACTTATTTTGTGCATGCCCATGCAGGCTTTGAAATTGCGGATAAAGGGTGTTGCGGGAGTGGGAAGCTGGAGGTGTCCATACTTTGCAATGAATTCGAGCCTGAAACTTGTACTGATGACTCTAATTATGTGTTTTGGGACAGTTACCATCCCAGTGAAGCCGCATACAAAATCATTGTCAAGGAACTCATGACTAAATACATCTACCGCTTGGCGTGAGAGACAAATCAACTCATTAATTTATATATCATTTTATTTAATTATTTGCAGAGAGCTCATGATCCTCCAAATCCAATGGAATAAATCTCTGCAAAGGCCTTTTTGGTTACTCTCAGTCTCAGGGAAATTGTACCAAATTACGGACATGATTCATTTGGAGCACTGATTATACAATAATTATTGAAAGCTTATTATAATATATTACAGATTTCCTTCCTTGTTTTGAATTTGTTGACGTAAGCCTCCTAATTAATTAAGGAGATTTATTTCCTTGATTAATTAAGGGATTTACTTTCCTATTCTATATAGTTGACAAATCATTGTATAATTAGGAGATACTATCCTAATTGATTACTGTATCTATTTCCTTGTAAAACGCTCATGTAAACTCCTATATATACCTCATTATGGAGAAGATTAAAACCTATCCTACCATAATACATTCAAACCATATTCATATTCTAGCATGGTATCAGAGCAATCGATCATAGGTTGTCTCTAAACCCTTATATCAAATTTCTCATATTCAAATCCAAAACCATAAATCAAATTCCTCATATTTTTCCCCAAATTCAAATCCCTCAAATCTAAAGTCCTCAAATCCTCTTATCAAAATCCCTAAACACATACCCTTAAATCTTATACACATACCTCTCAAATCCAATTCCTACATCAAATTCATACATCAAATTCCTCAAATCAAATTCCTCCAATCACAAGTTCTCACATTCTCATATCACATCTTACTTCCGTTGAGATGTCAGGAACCCCTACGATTCTCCCCTTTATTGCCGACTCACAGAAGCATGCGATCAATCCTGCTGACCCGACTACTCGGACTAATGCTTATATTGCCACCACCAAAGGTTCTACTTTTCATATGTCCTCTCAAAAATCTATATGGATTATCGACTCGGGTGCTACGGATCACATGACATTTGATCATGGCCAACTTATTAGTCGCAAATCATCCACTTTGTCAGTGGTGTCTAATGCTAATGGTACCCCCTCCCTTGTGGTTGGGAGGGCTCCTATGTCTCTCTACTTCCCTACATCTGGATTCTGTATTACTTGTTCCATCTTTGGATCATAACTTGTTATCTGTTGTATAACTTACTACTACTTTGGGGTGTATTGTAACATTTTGGCTGAATCATTGTGTTTTTTCGGACATCCTCATAGGAAAGACGATGAGTTGTGGTACTCGGCGGGGCAAACTCTACTACTTGGACTGGGCACCGAATAGTGAGGTCAAGGTTAGTCAAGCTTTCAGAACCAGTGGAACTCGTTCTGAGGGGGAGAGAGACAAAATTTGGTTTTAGCATAAACATCTTGGGCATGCCCGTTCGATTATCTTAAGAAGTTGTTTCCATCATTATTTTTCAGCTTTGATGTTTCTAGCTTCCAGTGTGATACGTGTGAATTGGCTAAAAGTCATCGTGTCCCATCCCCATTAAGTTCAAATTAGAGTTTGGTTTCGTTTTCTCTTGTTCATTATGATGTTTGGGGACCTGCTAAAATTGCTACTCTAGCAGGGGCACGATGGTTTGTTACATTTATAGATGATTGCACACACATGACTTGGGTTTCCCTTCTCAAAACTAAAGGGGAAGTCAGTTCCAGGTTTCAATAGTTTTATCAAATGGTGGAGACTCAGTTTCATGCTATAATTCAAGTTCTTCGTTCTGACAATTTTGGAGAGTTTCTCAACCATGATCTTAACCAGTTCTTACAAGATCATGGCATCATACAATAATTGTAATAACCCAAAACAAAATATCTAAAAAGAAATAAAATATCTAAAAAGTAAGGATAATATCTTCTAGCAAAAAGACAATTTTGCCCTTACATAATTTAATAGAGAAA